>NC_143197.1:29107500-29215000 GCF_051530095.1 Phoenix dactylifera
CCCTTACCATTTGTATCATTAATCAACTATTGGGGATCTTGTTCGCTTAACATAGAAAAAGTCCAAAGTGCCCTTCAGATTCTTCATTCAAATGGATCGGGCCTTCCCGATATCGTTGGATCCGACAAGAATGCTACCAAAGAGGCTCTTAATGTATACAAGCAAACTAAAAACTAAGATAAGCAGCAAGCAATTTCAAATATTGGTCATGGATAGAGCTGATCATGGGTCCGGCATGTGCATATACGTGCTACAGTTTAAATGTGCCCTAGCTTGAAGCTTGATTAAAAATGAATATAGTTAAGACCCGAGACCTAACCTATGATCAACTTTAGTCATCGAGGAGATTAGAACTTATCAATTAGACGAGTATTGTAGTTATTGGCACACATCTTCCCACCTAATGTAGGCTGGTGGCCACTACTTGCAAGTTGCAAGACCCTGCAATTAAGGTCATATTTATACATGCATATAAAGATTTAGTAATCCTCATCAAAAGGCAGATTTTGTTGAATACAACACTGGCCGCATCAAGATGCAAGAAAAAGTATGATCGCCTTCACCACGCATAAGCATGGACTTCAAGATTGTATTTTCACACATTTTGATAGGTGATCAAGGACCATCACCACATCAGACCATCCTCCAAGGGCAAGTCCTCAAGGAAGGGGTGCCGAGCTAATGCAAATCTGACCAAAAGTTCTTATACAATTTTCTTCTCCTTCTGGGCTGGGTCGGGCCACATCATATAGTTTTTGTTCATGGCATTGATTTGAAAGGTTAAGGACAATATCGGTATTTCGTTCTTCCATGGATATGGTTGAAGGGGAGCCTTCTCATCTACTCAATCTAAAAAGATTCTAAACCAGTTGGTACCCACCATAAACTGGAGAACAATGGAACTTATGACACCTCTAGGCATATATACGCACAGAATAGAGGTGTTCAATCTCTTGAACTTCTCATGAAACAGCACAAGAGAAGAGCAGGCAACAATGGACTGCTGCATCTGTGGTGCCACGGCCTCTTTTTTCAAGCCTCCAAGGAACTCCATCTGCTCCAGCTGCTATGAGGGAGCCAAAGGCTTGATGGCTTTCTCCAACGAGCTAGACGGCAATCAAGATGCCGGCATTCCTAAAAATTCTCATGGCTGGAAACCCAACATATCCCAGGTAAGCTCTGCTGTCTCTCTTAAATTTTATCGATCGAACTTTATGAATACATGCACAGAAGATGCAGGTGTTTACTTCTTTAAAGAAAAATAAATTGTTGATTGTTCGAGTGCAAAAGTGATCAAATTGTTGGAATTTTATAGGGGTTATTAGATGCTTTCAAGCGTGTGAAGAAGATAAAGGAGAAGGGGGAAGAACTGAATGAGAAGTTGAGCTTTCTGGATGGTCTTGTGTTGGCGCTGAGGGATGGGATCCACACGGACATTATGGTGAAACCAGGCACGGGGGCTCCTATAGCTGCCCATAGAGCTCTGCTGGTGAGTTCTCAGAGCCATTACCTCGTACATTAGATGATCAAAAAACTACCCACTCTGGTGGTCTCACCCTTGGCGATGGTATTCCTCCAAAAGACTTTTGTCATTGAATTAGAGTTTGTGAGAGACTGTTGAATCATCTCATTAAGGCTTCCCACTCTTGTGAAATGTATTGTGTGAATCAATTTCAAACCATCAGATTTTATGGGAGGACATGATGGGGCCTGAAGTGGTGGGCTATAGAGGGCCAGGATCACCCAGGGCCCGCTATAGCCCAATCCATAACACATGAGATCTGCCCATCGTACAATCTTTTATGATAAATGGGTATAAATGTTGAGGGCCTTGACTAAAATAATCAAGTTCTAAAGGGGTTTATATGTAATCATTCCTCATCAAGGTTGAACCAGTTGTCGTACGCCCAAGAGTAATTCAAAGTGATATATATATATATATATATATATATATATATATATATATATATATATATATATATAGTTAGTTAGTTAGGGGTTTAATTACTATAATATCAATATCAAGCTTCAACCACTCTGCAATGCCTCGAATAGACCCAGGTGCCTTTAGACGTAATAGAAGATATATACAAGGCCCTGCATATCATGACTAGTTGGAACATAATACTGAGATTTACACTAGCTTCTGCATTCCAAATGCCAGTGCCAGCTTAAATGTGACAGGGGCGAGACCTCCAATATCCAAGTGCTTAGACTAGTTCAATTAAGGTAATCACAAGATGTCTCGGTTCCTATGAATCCCAAACATCATGCACTTGTTTTAAATTGCCACCCCATCATCTTGTCTTCGGTTGTTTCTGTGGTGCACCATTGATGTGGTGCGCATGGTGTAAAAAATAATTTCTCAATATACTACTCCATGTTGGCCAATTGCCTGATCTTCTTTAATTTTTCTTTTTCTTTTATAGGGAGAGTGATAATAAGAACATCAAGAACATAGGTCTAACTCTTGAGAGAGAAAGCATTGGTTGTACTTTGTAAAAGAAAGAAAAAAACAAAAGTGAAACTAGTTTTTTTTTTTGAAAAAAAAAATATTTTGACTTTTCTTCTTAGAAAATACTTCTCACACAATATTAATAATTTATAAAAAGAAAGAAAAAGAGAAGAGCAAAACTAGTGTTTTTTAGAAAAAAATTTTATTTTGACTTTTCTTCTTAGAAAATGCTTCTCACACAATATTATCAAATATATATTTTTAAAAATATTTTTTTACTTTAAAAATTGTAAAACTATATTTTTTTAAAAGCAATATCGAATGCATAACATCATTCTTTATAGTGGAAGGGTTCAACCACTGAGCATTTACTCCAGTTTGTTGGAGCAAAATATATGTTAATAACAATGAAAATAGAGCTAAACAATGAGACACAAAATAGGCTCAAATCCACTTCAAAAAACATTTCACTTTAACCATGAAAAACTGAAAATATAACTTACAAATATGTAGAAAAGTAGCAACTAAGAAGATATATTTTTTTTTATAATCATCTTTTTTTAACACAAAAATCTGTTCAAAGAATTTCTCTTACCAAGCTCTCACTACTCTCTTCTTTTTTTTCAAAGAGAAACTTAAAAAATACACCATAAAACCCTTGGGTTGGCTTTTCTCTTCTTTTTTTTCACCTCACCATAAAGCTTGACTTAAACTAAGAGGCTATTAAGTACACTAAGAAATTAAAAAATTAGATAGAATGTCACAAAGCAAAAAAAAAAAAAACATTAAATTACAGAGTCGCCGCTCCTCCTAATAATTTTCAATTTAGTTGAACTGTCTCCTAGTAACTGTGATCCCCCTCTCATGGTTTCCTCTTGTGCTGCAGGCTACAAAGTCCGAAATCTTCAGGACAATGCTAGGCTCAGATGTATGCAAAGCCCCAGCAGAGGATACCATCTCTCTCTCGGAGCTCAGCCATGACGAGCTCAAATGCCTCCTGGAGTTCCTCTACGCCGGTTGTTTGCCCAAGGGGAGTGCAGACAAACACCTATATTCCATGTTAGTAGCAGCGGATAAGTATGACATCCCCTTCCTCAGAAAGGTCTGTGAGCATCAGATACTAGACTCCATGGACTCATCAAATGCGCTTGATATCCTCGAGGTTTCAGAGGTTTGTTCCAATAGAATGTTGAAGGATCACGCCATGAACTCAGTTGTCAGGCATGTGGAGGATGTTGTGTTCTCCACGAGATACGATGAATTTGCTCTGAAGAATGCTCGTCTTTGTGTGGAGATCACAAGGGCTTTTCTCAGGGAGATGAAGGATAAAAAAGAACATGGGACGTCCAATTGAGTTGGAGAAATTTTTAAGTTGAAGCCTATTTGATGTTTAAACGACCACATGATAGAAGATCAAATCAGTGGGGAATATGTTCCATTGTAGACATGAATGCATATTACTACAGCGAAATGAGTGACGAATGCTCGCCCAATTACATGAAGAAGCTGTGTATTGAAATTTTCTTTCTTTTTTTTTCAAAAAAAAGGAATTAAAACCATAGATAAGATTTAAAACATAGCAAAAGATGTTGATCATCACTGGTTAGTACTTTTAGACGATTACAATCCATTACTAAGCACTTCTTACTTTTCTAAAAATCTGAAAGTTTTTCTTAATCCGCTATCCAAAACACTCATTTGGTCATCCACAAGCACATGCAGTTGCAGCCCCAAACACGTAGTTGATAAAATTAACATACCAGTACTATCTGAACTGAGACTTTTGTGCATTTAATTTCAAGGAAGATAGGAGTATATATCCGAGTATGGATGTACTCTGCGCTATTTGTGAGATCCATCTGAGTGTATATGAGCTATTTGCCTATATGATATATAGGACCGGATTGTTCTCTTGCCATTTCCTCTCCGTCCTTCTTTTTCGTTTCATTTTCCTCTTGCCTTTTCTGTTTTTCATTCCTTCACTATGGTATATCCTCACTATTTTTCTCAAACAATATTATTGGAAGACTTGATAAAAATTAAATTGTTTGACACTAACATGGTGCTGTACCTATGTACATCCAATGGTTAATCAGTAATCTCCGTTGTCCATGATGATCGACCACATCCAAAAGCTTGAGGGAAGAAAAGAAGACTAATTACGACATGGAAACAAGAAAGATTGTTAAGTTAGTATGATAAATGTAAGCTAGAAATACTAAGAGTCTAGGACAGGGTATGCAAAATGTGATTCTAGTGGAAATAAAGATGACATAAGGTCTCAAGATCTATGTTTGGAGATTGTTGCCATTTCCATTAATAATAATGGATATATCATCACATTTATGAACCAATAAACAAAAATATATAATATAATTATAGCTAGGTAAACGAATTGAGAAAGGCTTTTAGCTTGTTTTGCAATCATCACACATTGAGTAGTAGAGAGGCACAATCACAAAGCAAATGCACCAATAAGGAGAGCCCATAGTTAGTGTGCTAGGAAATAGAAAGACTAGGGTAAGGAATGAGTTCATTGAAGTGTTGCTTTTGCACAAATTGAAATCAAAAGTGGCGATGCACTCACTTAGATTGTATAAGCATATGTAACGAAGAAATGAAGAGATTAATGAGGGAAGAAGCAAGAGTTTGTGGAGAAAAGTTATGAAAGAGAAGGGAAGGACCAAACATAGATGAAAATTATGATGTAATTAGAAAAGTGAATTTGCGTCAAAAAGAACTCCAATATTTTTTTGCAAAATCAATAATTAAGTGTGTTTCTTATGCAAAATCTACATCATCCAGAATGAATGCTGGAGGACAATAAAAGATCTCAGCCAAATAGACCGGATGGGACTCAATGATTGATATTACACAACCAAACGATTTCTCACATTCCATTTTTTATGACTCTTGGAAAATTGGTGCTAGAAAAACAATCTTTCATGATCAGACCACTTTTCTTAGACATCACAAATATGAATTGCGGTGTGGATGGTGAAGGAATCTATGTATTCACTTTCTCTCTTAGTTTTTATTTTCTTTTGGGGATGATTCATCTCTAAATTCACCTGATGGAGGCACTTTCCATGCTTTTCATGATGCTCAAGTCAAACCAAGGATTCCAAGCACAAAACTATTCGAATTTTAAGATTTTATTTAGGTAATTTGTCACTTATCCATATCCTTATACCCATTTACCCAAAAAGAGAAGCAACTATCTTCATTAAAGTAATCTTCCAAATCCACAACTAACCAAAAGCAAGCTTGCGCTTGTGACAGAAGGTCAGAAGTCTTCTAATATCATTACTTCTCTTCACTTTCTCTACATTTCTCGATGGCTTGCAGCACTGCTCGCCTCACCACCTGAGCATCCATGCTCTCAGTTTGATGCTGCAAAAAATTTCAAAATTGAATATTTACAAACATACAAGAGAATTACGTTTCCATGCATCTTTATGCTTAAGATAAGCAACCATTGAAACTCAATTGCGCATGCTTGTATATTTCTAGGCTTATGCCTCTAATATAAATGCATGGAAGCACATACATACATACGTACATATATGTATGTATGTATGTATATGACTGCGTAAGCATGCAACACTGGTTGCATTCATGCTCCATCATGCTTTTGTGCATTGGATTCATGATGATGATTAATACGATGTTTATGTGAAGATTATTTCATAATATGTGTGTCCATGATGCATGCATGGGGGAAGGCCGAACACCCCTGACCACCTACCGGTCAAACAGATTAAGCTCTAGATCTAGACAGGACGAACTCTGACCATATATGTGTAAGAAAAAAAAACCTAGAGCACTGTTCCCAGGGACGTGGTTGCTAATTAACCGACCCAACCTAATATTGCATACTGACAATATATCTAGAGAGACAGTAGCATAAGAGAAGAGAGTTCTATATATATTTCTCCATGCATCTAACTAATTTCATGTAGACCTTAGGGAAATCTACCTTGTGTTGTCTTACCTTTATAAAGTGTTTAGAGACAAAAAAGTTAATCAATAATGGATGTTGATGAGAAATTAAGTAATGAAAGGATCAAATGTATTCTTTGACACATGGATGCATGCCTAAAGTACACATACATGAAAGGCATCATCAAAGGCAGTAAGACTAAACATACATGAAGCACATGCACATAATGCATGGGACATTTAAGGATATCTATTTAAGCATATTATAGGCTTATTGTTTTTTTTTAAAAAAGTATTAGCTAAATATGCGATGCAAGAAAACCCACTAGTCCATGATCTTAATTTACATGCTGTGGAAAACAAGATACGTGTTACATATATCTATGTTTTTCTTGAAGAGACTTAGTTAATTTTTTTTTTCTTACTTCTCCTCCAACTGCTTCCAGGCGAAATGTATTGGTGCAAGAAACATCAGCATCGAGCACATCAAGGCCCAGATCCTCAAAGGCCTCCAGAATAGAGACAAGCAAACCCGGGGAGCTCCTCTCTAAGAATACATTGATAAGGAAACCCTTTTCCATTGTTTCAACTGTAACCTGGTATAAGATGTAGATGGAGGCCAAAGCATGCGAAGAATTAACGAATTTAAGTCCATAAAGCAAACCGATCATATATAAGATAAAGAATTATTGGCTATGACATCGAAATGTACCGCAGGCAAGGAGTTAGCTTGTGCCAAATCCCGTGCAACTGCACCAACCTTTTCCTTCAACTCTTGAATATATTTTGATGCATCTGCTATGATAGAAGTTCTGCTAAGCTGTAAGATCAAATGAGAAAAGAAGAAAGAACTGGGATTATTAAGACATAATTTTACAATAACATTAGGCATGAATTTTGTTGATAAATTGATGAAGTCCTTGCCAGTGTGGCAATTTCCGAAGTTTAACTGTGCGATTGACTATTACGCAGTAATTAACATCTCCTGGACGACAAAGAGAAGCAACTATATACAACTGTGGAAGGACTATCATATTACAGTTTAAAAGAGAATGGTCGTTTCCAAAGACTGGTTTTGAATAGTGAAGTTTCTAAATATTTCATGTTTTCTAATTTAAGAGCTAATCATTATTTGCATAAATTGATAGATAAATAATCAGATGCTTAAGGACAGGAACCAGGGTGGGAAAAGGAATAGCATCAGGATGAGTTTGTTGGCAAAAAAGATTTCTAGAAGTGTATGGACTTTTAGTATATATAGAAGATGGTGTGCAAAAAAATAATAGAAATATGCAATTAAGGAATCAAATATAGATAATCGAGTATTAGAAAGGAAATCTTTTTTTGGTGAAAGTATTAGAAAGGAAATCATGCATCTTCATGTGGAAACACAGCACACCCGATTCTTTTTTTTTTAGGAGGCTGGGGGGAGCTAAACAGCATGCTAGAAGACGATGATGAAGAAGAAGGAGGAGGAGGAGGAGGTTTCAATTATTCCCAAGTAAAACTACAAAACCAAATATAGCTATTAGAATAAAAGAAGAAAGAGAACAACTCCAGCAAAGTGCAAAGAGCTTCAGAAATTTAAGTAAATTACCGCATGGGAATTAGTAACAGAACGAAGGAGCTGCAGCTTCCCATGCAGAGCAGCTTTCTTCTGCTCCCTTGAGACCATCTCTCTCTCTCTCTCTCTCCTTCTCTACTGTTTAGACGGAGGTCTCACATCTATATAACTCGCTGCCACCCACAGTGTTGCTTTTCTTGGTGATGATTTAGTGCATGAAATTACCGAACTACCCTTGGTGCAGTACAGCAAACTTATGGAAATGGCCTAGAGCTGTTTTATGTCCTAAATAAAAGCTAAGATATCTATAATCCAAAAATATATTTTTTATTTACAATTTTTTTTGTCAAAAATTGTGCAGAAGTGAGCATGCTGCCATTAATTACAAGAACACGTAATGCCTGTGCATGAAACATGGATGACTAAAAATCACGTGAGAAGAAGCATTAGCTATGGCATTGTTTTATTTATATAATTTGTCTCTCTTTTTGAGAGAGGTTGAGAAGATCCAATTGAATCCATTGAGCTATTGTGAAGGGTAATATAGATAAATTTTCACTTCCAATCGATGCATTCTTCTTATTTATTGAATTGATGATTGTACCGAGCTAGCCGCACATTAATATTTAATGGTAATGCTTGGGAAAATGGATTATGATATTTTTTTTTGAAAAAATGATTAGATTAGTGTTGCTTCGGATGCTAGGTGCAAGGCACTGTGAGAGATGAATGGACAAGTCTTTATCTATATATTTATGAGTTAGAAGTAATCAACACGGCTGTCTTTCTATCATCTTCCTTATTTTATCCTAGTGTAATGGGAAAAAATGGGTACACTCCAAATATAAGCTTTCTAGGCGATAGTTGGTGCAGCTTAGCTCGATGGAACTATAGGATGGCATAAGCTAATTCGTTATTATTTTATGGCATCAGATATTCTCCTGCTCTAGAGAAACAACAAAGGAGCACACGGAAAAAGCGAGCCACCACCTTAAGGTTTCGTATTCCCATTTGAGTGCTAAATTCTTGGATTGTTTGCATCATCAACAGACGGTCCAATCAATGGCAGTTTGTTACTACTAATCATATATAAAATTCGAACGCTCCAAAGAGTTAATAAATACCATCACCAGGAACAAAATAGCTTGCATTAGTAATAACAGCCCATGCACAATTTCACTAGTTTATCACATCTTTGTTGGTTTCATTAACAAATGAACCAAAAATATTTGTTAAGTGAAATGTCTCATTATCTTACAAGATGTGTTGATGTTTGATTGGAGATCAAACTATTGTTGAAAGACTAAATTAAGTTCAAGTTTTCTATCGCAATTTTCTGTTTTTTTATAATAATATAGTGGGAATTCCTCTTAAACGCAGAATTTCGCCTCGGTTCACAACTTGAGGAGGAGAATGAACTCACAATTAGGTTTTGATTGAGATGAGAGATTATAGGAGATCATTTGGGAGCAATTTCGACAGAGAAGTAGTGGATAACCAACAACCACTGTAGTTAAAAGATCAATATAAGAACAATAATTTGATCTTATCACGGTTGGATGCATGCTAAAATCCTGCCATCTCTCTTTAAATCTATCTGTCTCTTTGTCCATTGTAAAGATCACCTAGTAAATAATTAATCACAGAATCCCATTTCAATTCAATAAAAGCCGGGTGGTTCCTGCCTCCCTTATCATAAAAAAAAAATGTTGCTATTATTTCTAAATGATGGAGGCTGTTACCAAAACTTAAAGAAAAAAAAAACGACAATTGGATTAGCGAGAGAGAGAGAGAGAGAGAGGGTAGAAATAGCAATATTAAGAGATTTTATTTGCTAATAAGGATGCTTTTTTCTTTTCTTTTTGAAAGGTAAGGTGGCAATTCATCTGGTTTTTCTGTTCATGAAAAAATGTGAAGGGGATCGATGTACCCCGGTCAAGAAAGTGAGCAGGAGAGCGAATTAAAAGCAACAAGATATCAATTCGAAATGCCGTTGGACTCAAGGGATGGTGGGGTAACGCGGAGAGGGACGTAGGTTTATGGAGGAATCTACGCTGCAGCTCGTGAAAGGGGCACCTTCGAAAGCGTCAAAATAGAGGTTGTTTGGGCATCGCAATGGGTTCGTGTGGTTAACGCAAACGCGTGATTTGAGGATCCTCTTTATAGATGCAAATCGTGAATGCCTCCAAATTTCCCTCACGGGCATCCTCACAAATTCGTCAGCTTAGAATGATGACTCGGGCTTGGTGGAGAATCAAATTAAGAGAAGACAGGAAAAGAACAGCTAAATAAATATGCAACGAAATTACAAAAACCAGAAGGAATCATTAGAAAAGAAATAAAAATGCACACTTAAAAAAGTTTGGCATGTCATACACTATTCGTTCTCTACACAATATTATCATATGTAATTGACTTCAAGGTCATTATCGTAGGCTTAACTCTTAGGTGCAGTGGAAGAAGTGCGCATCGATCCATACAAAGCGGTAGGACCGTTGCCTGAGATAAGAGGGCTTTGGGTGGTTTGGGATGGCTGTCGAGCTGAATTATTATCTAACCGAGCTATGAGACTTTATTTGGTGCATCGTATGATGTGTGATCATGAAAGTTGGCTGCTTTTGGTTTGCTCAGCCTGACTTTTAGATCAATCGGAGTTGACATAACCCGATTATATCAAGAAGTCGAAGAGTGTATCCCGATTGCCAGATTGGTTGTGAGCTAGACGAATCCAATTGTACCCCATCATCCGGTTTATTTTATGCCATATCAACATCCATCATTATATCCAATCACTTATAACCATGAACATTGCTTAACACACACACACACACACACACACACACACACACACATATATATATATATATATACAAAATTAACTAGTGGATAATTTTATGTGCGAATGTCTACATGCATGCATGTTTATATGACACTGTACGTGAGAACATCATCGACTTTTTGAGAGTGACTAGTAAGAGTCTCCTAATCTTTTCATTCGCATCAGATGGATTCCTAGAAAAGAACTAAGGGGGAAAAGAAAAAAAAAGCTTCACTGTACTTATCCATTTCCTGCTAAAAACATCAGAGTAGAGTGATTGATAAGCTACCATGCAGGGCCTCCTTGTCAATCCCTATGCCCTCCAATGTCAAATTACCACGAGAGACCGGTGCTCTCAGCAAGGAGGAGAGTGGTGCTGAGAAGCAACGCTCAAAAAAATATTATGAACAGAGGCAATATTGTCGACAAGTTTATGGAGCCAACCTGGCGTGATGTAAGGATAAAATAGCTCACAAGATCTATATATACTTACTATAGCAAACTTTTTTTCATGCCATAGAATAATTAAACAGCCAAGCTTGCTGACCAATCTCATTTATATATAGAATGCGACAATTTATACCGATTGATTTTTTTAAATACTGTAATTTATATTTGAAAGAGCATTAATTCATTCTTAGGGAACGTAGTCTGCAGGTAGAATTAGATGGCACGGATTGGACGAGTCCGACCGGATAAAGTTGCAAAAATCTTTTTTTTGACATACAAATCAACTTTTTTTTTTTAAACCTCGAAGAAGAAATTTGTGAAGAGTTTTATATTTTTGGATCGGATTCGACATGGATTTTACCGTATCCAAACCCATTCTAGATCCATTGTGGATCGAGTAAAATTCATTCTATTAAAATTAGGTCGAATCAGATATCTGATAGAGCTAGCAGAGTAGATTGCTACCTCTATTGCTAAGCAACTTGCACAAGGAAGAGCTTTCACTTTCAAAAATAATGAAAAGAAATCAAGGTGGCATTCCCTCTTCTAGTCAAAGAAAAAGAATGAAAATTAAAAAAAAAAACAATAGGAAAAGGCCCACATCAATAACAAATACAATAGTTGGTGGTAACTGTAGGTGTCGCCACGCTAGCTACCTGACTAGCTCTCAATCCAAACTCTGCACTGTTTTGCATTGGACCATATCGCAAGGACAGCTCAAAAGTTGTCGACCTTTTAGGTCCAAACTTGAACATATTCGGCAGCTCCGCGATGCTTTTCTACAAAGAAGTCGTTAATTATTTACTTTGTACTCCATCATTCCTCGCTATATCACGATATATTGTGATGTTGAAGTGCTGCAAGGGCTGCCCTATGTATGGTGTATACGACGTAATATGGATAAAGAGGAATGCCATACCCAGTCATAAATTCCGTATATGAAGTGACCAACCGAAAGAGAACTATAGGTGACATTTTCTTTTTTTACTTTTCATTTCTTTGAGAATAAAACGGAAGCATCATTTAGAAACATTACCTTCATCAAGTATTTGAAAAATAATGCCACAAAGTTTTAACTCAGAACGTCCTCCTATGTGGAGGAAGGGTTGCGACCATTAGGTTCCAGAAGTGATTTTCGAAAGTAAATCATGATTTCAGCCAAAAAAAAAAAAAACTGCTTCTAGGATCTAACCATGCATCATCACATCAACATGTATAACCCTTGCACATAAAAGATGATTGGCCAACATGTTATATGAAAAATGCACTACAGCAAAAATAGTTTTTGCCGACTCTATATTGCCGACGCTAGATAAAAGCGTCGGCTAAAATTTTTCTCCCCACAGTAACCGCCGACGCTTCTAGGAAGCGTCGGCAGAAAAACATCTACCGACGCTTATAAGCGTCGGCTTAACGGAAAAATACGACGACGCTTATAAGCGTCGTCGGAGTTTACCCCTCCCGCAACAAAACCATCTACCGACCTTCTCCCTCCGCAGCCCTAAATTCGTAGCTAGCTCACACCGACCGACTCCCAGCTCCCTCCTCAACCCTTTTCACCGATCTCAGCCATTCCCTCCGCCGAGCGACCCCAAATCGCGTTCCTCCGCCGCATCTCCTTCCCCTCTTCCCCCTCTCCGTTGGCCTCCTCTCCGTGGACATCTTCCACCTCCTCCGCCGCAGAGCACTCACGCGGCGTTTGAAGTTTGGAGCCGGCAAGAACGGGGACAAGGCCAGGTTTGGGATCTTGTTCTCTTGCTTCGATCTTTAAATTTTGGATGTTTTGGATTTTCCAGCCCAGCTAATCAGAGTTGATTTCGAGAAAAATACATTGAGGATTGCGGAGCTTGTCTATAGAAAAATCAGACACTGCCGAAGCTTTTTAATATATATGAGTAGTTAATTTTTAGATCAGTTAATGCATATGTAACTAGAATCAAGTACTTGTCCTGGTTTTGATGTTCTGTATAAGCTGCAAGCACAATATGCTAGGTAGAATAGTTTATCATGGTTAAGAACTTCTGTGTCTTTGAACTGTGAATGCAATTAAGAAAATTGTTGATATGGAATGTCCATTCGTATGGCTTCAATGTTGCTTATTATTTTAAGAATTGCTGCAAGTTGGTCGGATGGTTTTTCTTATACATGTTGGGGCTCACTTTGTGCACACATATTGCAGGTTATTAATAGATCTATGCCCAGTCCAGACATGAATGGGGGCCCAAGTAACTAGGCCTGATATCTTTTGTTCTTTGTTTTTTTTGTGGCCTCATTTTTGGAGACATGACTAATTTGAATTGGATCAAGTTTCTGGGCCTATTGAAGTGATAGTTAACGTAGTAGTATAAGCTGATTATATACTTTTATATGGAACGTATTATGACTTGGAGGAATCTGGAATTTGTAATAACTAAACAGTGTTTTCGCAATAGCCTCTGCACTTCCTCTGACATTTGCAGTAATTCCTTATGTAAAAGGATTGGACAAATTGCTGTATTTTTTCAGAAAGCATCTAAATACATAATCTTAAAGCATCTAAAAAGCGTCGGTAAATCTCGACGCTTTTCAAAGCGTCGGAAGACATTTTCTCCACTGTAGCATAGGCGACGCTTTGCCGACGCTTGCAAAAGCGTCGGGATGGTTTTTAGCGACGCTTATAAGCGTCGTTAAAGGCGAAAAAAAGCGTCGCTAATGACCATTATTCTTGTAGTGATGCTAAGTGAAGCTACACATAGATTCACCATAGCTTTTTTTACTTTCAGAGATTTATGTGTTATTTTGTTCATCAGATTTATCAGGTAGTCTTCTATCTTAATATCGGTGGCATGCACATGCACATCTATTATCATCAGCCAATACCACCTTATACGTGCCTCAAGGCTCAACACATCAGCTCAAAATATTGTTCGTCTTGATAAAATTAATCAAGGCATGCAGCAAGCTAGCCATGCATGATTAATATTTTCTAAATATATTTGCATATTGTTAAATTATTTTTTTGCATTGAATTGTGAATTCAATGGTCTTGAGTCATGGATGAACCTGGATGATCGAAAGTTGTGGTGAATCAAGTTTGTGTGTTTGTAGACGCTGGCATAACTTCTCCCTCCAGAATTCGTGCCCTCTGACAGCTAAAATCCCATGTTTTGGACCTTCTGTTGGAGATGTTAACCAGATTCCGTCGGGTACTGGCCAAGTACATGAATTAAAAATCCCAATATTAGCTCACTTCTTGGCTAGCAGCCACAGGGGGAATAAAGTAAAAAAGGGTCCTGCAGCCATCTCGTGACCTTAGAACGCATGACAACTCATGAGAGATGGGGGGGCATCCATGTATGGGTAGTCTTTGTTTCTTCTTCCATTTGGTCATGGGGTTTTGATGCGTCCGTTCATTGCTGGTCCAGTGCCTCTCGGGCACTGTCCTCAGGCCACAGGGCCAAATCACGTACCCTTCTATTCACATGCAATTGCCCTAACTTGTGATCATTGCCACACAAGAAGCCACCCATGCACTCATGGTTTTGTCTGTAGCCTTCTTGCTGAGGTGTTCTGCTTGAAGTTTTCAGGACATCAGGGCTTGATTAGTAGGTTTTGCATGCACCATAGCCTCTCTTTTCTCTCCTCAATATCACCGGGGATGCCGGAATTTGAAAGCCTTGTTCCGGCAGGAACCATTAATTAAAAACATGTTTGGCTTCTGGGCTGCATGCTTTTTTCTTTGTTTAAGAACTAGGATAAACATGTTGCTTTAGAATCATCTCGAGCATCTTTAATTTCGATTAAATCACCAACCAGCAGTATTATTGTATCGATCGATATATGGTGAGTGATAGATTAGCACATGTAGATTATGCATGCCACCTACATGATATGTCCTACCTTCGGGTGATCGCTCTCCATCTATTAATATATGGATGTATGATGGGGGATCAAAGAGGGTTGGCTAGATGAATCTAAAATAAAACATGTTTATTAATTGATTTTATCAAGAAATTAATTAGATTTCATGACTCATAGGATAGAAAAAGTTTCCACTGCTCACCAAGCCTGACCAGCATCCTGCTTAACTGAACCATTTCATGATATCAGCTTTCCGATGTAGTTAAATGGGTTCCAGAGACCGTGGGCTGGAACATGTAAGTGAAGAGGTTGCACAACATTGGGTTCAGCCCAGCCCAAATTTAAAGGACTTTTGTTCCAGCCCACGGTTGCTCACTATAGTGGGAAAAGTTATATATGTGACGTGTTAATTTCTTACCTCAAGAAACCGAGTGTCACTGTCTTTATATTCACCACAGCCAAAAAGGTTGAAGGAGATAATTGCCTATTCAAATATGCGACATTTTTTTTCTGTTTAATTTCTGGAATCGTTTGAAAAGCCAATAAAAATTTTATGAAAACTACAGAAATATAGAAAAAAAATAAAGAACTGCCAATTTGTATGCATCAATGAATCCTTCATTAAGCAATTATTCCTCCTTGATTGATTGGCCATATTTGATAGCTAGAATCTTCAAAACAATCATTAAGTTCTCCTTTCCTAATGGGCCACATTATGAATTAGACATGTTGATGGTTTGGCCCTTTATGTCTTCATTCAAACTAAGTTCATTCAATCTTCCTATTGAAGGGGACACATTACTCTCCAAAGTTAATATTTTTTATTAGATTATGATAATGACCTCATAAACATTCTTACCTTTTTACTTTCTAATGGGCCTCTCTTCCCATCTGACCAAATCTTATCTGATTCCTGGTTCCAAAAGACCATAGCACTTCCCTGCAAATTAATATTGTTGGGAATAATTCCACCATACATGTTTAGGCATTCGTGCAAAAGATCCCAAGTAAATTATATTAAAAAAACAAAATTTTTATGGGCAAATAAATGTAAAAAAGAGTATTTAAATCAAATTCAAATCGATCGTAAAAATTTTAAAATCAAAAATCATACTTGAAAGAAGAATATTATGGAACACCCAAATTATTCCTCTTTTCATTCCTAAACCTATGTTGCGAATTGAGGGCCATCACTTCCATTTTGTCAAAATTTCGCTAATGCTCTGGATTTCGTCAGACTTGTAATAGAAGTGCAACTTGAGAGAAGTGAGCCAAGTGGAGGGTTAAACCCTACCCCGCCCAATTTCAGAACTACCTAGTCCTAATCTAACTGTATTAGAACTTGATCAACCCAATAAAACTAAATCCAACTCCATCTCTAACCTAAATATAACTCAGACGAGGTGGATTAGCTTTGGGTAAGAGTTGGTTAGTTAGGTTGGCTTCAACTGGGTTAGGTCAAGTTGGCTGCATCAGCTAGCTTTGGGTAAGAATTGGCTTTATTGGAAAAAAAAATATTGCCAAATTCAAAGTTGGTCCACTCCAAGAAAACAATGTGGGATAGAATTGGGCAAGTTAGGGTAGGCCTTAACCCAAACTATGAGTTTGGTTATCAGATTTGGGTCAAACGGCCCCAATTTCAGGCCTGAATCATGGATATTGATATGTTGACTACCCTATAATGCATTCAATAAATAGGTTGGGGTGTCTTGTAATCCTCGTCCATACAGAGGGAGAGAGAAAATCTATAAGGAAACAAGTGACTATTTTATGTGCTCAAAAGCCAGGTCATTGTTTTTAGAAAGAAGAACCTTTTACTTTAGCTTAGATCTTAAAACAAAGACCAGCATCAAGAATTCCTATTCTATTGTTCTCTAGATTCCTCGTGACGACTCCTTGATCCCCGTTGCCATAATATCTATTTAAATGCTGACCATCCAATAAGATGGATCCATCAGTGACACAACCTTTGGAGTTTATGTGCTTATGTTTCTGGGTCTACCCATGGTGCACCATAACTCTTCTAACCACCATAACTTTTCTTTGCCTTCTCTATACTTCATGGCCAAAGGGACCACCAAAGGCGCAGTCAAAAACATTCCTAGGCTTATCGCAAGCTCTCTTGATTGAGACCTAATGCCGCTAACAACTGCACAAATTCCAGTTGCCAATGTTATGGCAAACATCACCATGAACCCACAACTTGATCTTGCTTTATTTTTGGTCTCCATCTCCCGAAGAAATGGTGCAACTAAGAGACTAGCTAATATTGGTACAATAGCATTGAGGAGGAGATGTGTCTTGGCATCATGATTGAGCTGCGGTTGAAAGATCACATCCGCCACAACAGTGTAGATCTTAGCACTCAAACCAACATAGCTTGTGGATAGCCCAACTGTAACACGGCTATCAGAAGGAAAATTTTGGATGCAGATGATGTAGCACGCAGTGTTGATCCAACATATGCCATTTTCAGCCAGAGCAGCAAGTGTAAATGATGCCAACAGGATTCTAAGATGAGTGCTCTCTAGGAAAAGAAACTGCACGCCATAAACTACCAGCCCAAAAGTTGCACGAAACACCGGAACCAACCAGAGGGGTAGAAAAATGGCAGCAAGACCAGAAAACGAGCCAAAGAGCTTTCTTCTTAATATTTTATTTCATCAATTGTTTTTAGTATGTTCTTTGATGTATAAGATGATTACTAATAATCAGTCCCTTTTTTTACATGTAATGATCTTCCATATTTTGCAAAAAAAAGGGTAAATGAGTTTAGTTACCTCCGAATGGCCGTGTAATTTCTTAGTCCCAAAAAGTGAAATGAGTTTTCTTATTTTCTATTTTCCATATCTTTTAATCCCTGCAATCAATACATTTATTTAACCAGAAATTAGGAAAAAAGAGAGTCAGAAATAGAGCATGGAAACAAATAAAAGCATTTCAGCTTGCCAATGAATTTACTAAATAACCAAATAGCCAAAACAGGATCTTCATGCCAACAGCCAGTCTGTAACATCTGCATCGGATAGATCTTAGATAATTAGCATAGTACTGGAAAGAATCAAAGGAATTCTTCTTAAAGTTCTCATTTATTCCAAATAGAATCACTATAAAGATAACAAAGAATAAGAATAGCCATCCATTTTACATTGAAAAAAAAGAATACACATTTGACATACTCTGAATTAGATGGGTTTTCCTTGGCTCCCTATGTACATGGGAAGTTGATCCTAAGACTGCCCTTCCAGAGTAACTCTTCGGTTTGCATTTTATTTCCACTGGCTCTCCACTCCTTATTGCAGCAAGGATTGATAGAAAAAGAAAGTTCGATGTATGTTGAAGTCTCGCCACACATGTAATCGTAGGTGCAAGGTTGTATTTATAGAGATTTACGAGGAAGAGTTTTACACCACACATGCAATTGTAGGCGCCATCCGTACCCTAGAAAACATTTGTCATTTCCAACATATGTCATTTCCAGCTAGGACAGCGAGTGTAAAGAGATGCCAGCAGGATTCTAAGATGAGTGCTTTCTAGGAAAAGAAACTGCACGTCATAGCCTACCAGCCCAAAAGTTTCACCAATCACCAGAACCAGACAGAAGGGTAGAAAAATGGCAGCAAGACCAGAAAACCAGCCAAAGAGCTTTCTTCTTAATCTTTTATTTCATCTAATAAGATCGATCCATCAATGACACAACCTTTGGAGTTTATGTGCTTATGTTTCCGGGTCTACCCCTGGTGCACCATAACTCTTCTACAGTAATATCATTTTCAACCGCATCTACAGTAATATCATTTACTCCCCTCTCCCTCCATTCCACCATAACTCTTCTTTGC
Organism: Phoenix dactylifera; assembly: GCF_051530095.1. Lineage (NCBI taxonomy): Eukaryota > Viridiplantae > Streptophyta > Magnoliopsida > Arecales > Arecaceae > Phoenix > Phoenix dactylifera. Next base: position 29,126,409 of record NC_143197.1, read on the forward strand.
CTTCTCTATACTTCATAGCCAAAGGGACCACCAAAGGCACAATCAAAAGCATTCCTAGGCTTATCGCAAGCTCTCTTGATTCAGACCTAATGCCGCCAACAACTGCACAAATTCCAGTTGCCAATGTTATGGCAAACATCACCATGAACCCACAACTTTATCTTGCCTTATTTTTGGTCTCCATCTCCCGAAGAAATGGTGCAACTAAGAGACTAGCTAATATAGGTACAATGGCATTGACGAGGAGATATGTCTTGGCATCATGATTGGGCTGCGGTTGGAAGATCACATCCGCCACAACAGCGTAGATCTTAGCACTCAAACCAACATAGCTTGTGGATAGCCCAACTGCAACACGGCTATCAGAAGGAAAATTTTGGATGCAGATGATGTAGCATGTAGCATTGATCCAACATATGCCATTTCCAGCCAGAGCAGCAAGTGTAAAGAGATGCCAGCAGGATTCTAAGATGAGTGCTCTCTAGGAAGAGAAACTGCACGCTATAGCCTACCAGCCCAAAAGTTACACGAAACACCGGAATCAGCCAGAGGGGTAGAAAAATGGCAGCAAGACCAGAAAACCAGCCAAAGAGCTTTCTTCTCAATATTTTATTTCATCAATTGTTTTTAGTATGTTCTTTGATGTATAAGATGATTACTAATAATCATTTTTTTTTACATGTAATGATCTTCCATATTTTGCAAAAAAAAGGGTAAATGAGTTTAGTTACCTCCGAATGGCCGTGCAATTTCCTAGTCCCAAAAAGTGAAATGAGTTTTCTTATTTTCTGTTTTCCATATCTTTTAATCCCTGCAATCAATAATAGAGCATGAAAACAAATAAAAGTATTTCAGCTTGCCTATGAATTTACTAAATAACCAAACAACCAAAACAGGATCTTCATGCCAATAGCGAGTCTGTAACATCTGCATCGGATAGATCTTAGATAATTAGCAGAGTACTGAAAAGAATCAAAGAAATTCTCCTTAAAGTTCTCATTTATTCCAAATAGAATCAATATAAAGATAACAAAGAATAAGAATAACCATCCATTTTACATTGAAAAAATAGACTACACATTTGACATACTCTGAATTAGATGGGTTTTCCTTGGCTCCCTATATACATGGAAAGTTGATCCTAAGACTCCCCTTCTAGAGTAACTCTTTGGTTTGCATTTTATTTCCACCCGCTCTCCACTCCTTATTGCAGCAAGGATTGATAGAAAAAAAAAGTTCGATGTATGTTGAAGTCTCGCCACACATGTAATCGTAGGTGCAAGATTGTATTTATAGAAATTTACGAGGAAGAGTTTTACACCACACATATAATCTCACCACACATGCAATCGTAGGCGCCATCCAGACCCTAGAAAACATATGTCATTTCCAACATATGCCATTTCCAGCCAGGGCAGCGAGTGTAAAGAGATGCCAGCAAGATTCTAAGATAAGTGCTCTCTAGGAAAAGAAACTGCACGTCATAGCCTACCAGCCCAAAAGTTGCACCAATCATCGGAACCAGACAGAGAGGTAGAAAAATGGTAGCAAGACCAGAAAACCAGCCAAAGAGCTTTCTTCTTAATCTTTTATTTCATCTAATAAGAAGGATCCATCAGTGACACAACCTTTGGAGTTTATGTGCTTATGTTTTTGGGTCTACCCGTGGTGCACCATACCTCTTCTACAGTAATATCATTTTCAACCTCATCTACAGTAATATCATTTACTCCCCTCTCCCTCCTGTTCCACCATAACTCTTCTCTGCCTTCTCTATACTTCATGGCCAAAGGAACCACCAAAGGCGCAGTCAAAAGCATTCCTAGGCTTATCACAAGCTCTCTTGATTGAGACCTAATGCCGCCAACAACTTCACAAATTCCAGTTGCCAATGTTATGGCAAACATCACCATGAACCCACAACTTGATCTTGCTTTATTTTTTGTCTCCATCTCCCGAAAAAATGGTGCAACTAAGAGACTATCTAATATAGGTACAATGGCATTGAGGAGGAGATGTGTCTTGGCATCATGATTGGGCTGTGGTTGGAAGATCACATCCGCCACAATAGTGTAGATCTTAGCACTCAAACCAACATAGCTTGTGGATAGCCCAACTGCAACACGACCATTAGAAGAAAAATTTTGGATGCAGATGATGTAGCACGCTGCGTTGATCCAACATATGCCATTTCCAGCCAGAGCTGCAAGTGTAAAGCGATGCCAGCAGGATTCTAAGATGAGTGCTCTTTAGGAAGAGAAACTGCACGCCATAGCCTACCAGCCCAAAAGTTGCACTAAACACCAGAACCAGCCAGAGGGGTAGAAAAATGGCAGCAAGACCAGAAAACCAGCCAAGAGCTTTCTTGTTAATCTTTTATTTCATCAATTGTTTTTAGTATGTTCTTTGATGTATAAGATGATTACTAATAATCAGTTTTTTTTTTACATATAATGATCTTCCATATTTTGCAAAAAAAAAGGGTAAATGAGTTTAGTTACCTCCGAATGGCCGTGCAATTTCTTAGTCCCAAAAAGTGAAATGAGTTTTCTTATTTTCTGTTTTCCATATCTTTTAATACCTGCAATCAATACATTTATTTAACTAGAAATTAGAAAAAAAGAGAATCAGAAATAGAGCATGGAAACAAATAAAAGCATTTCAGTTTGCCTATGAATTTACTAAATAACCAAACAGCCAAAACAGGATCTTCATGCCAACAGCCAGTCTGTAACATCTGCATCGGATAGATCTTAGATAATTAGCAGAGTACTGGAAAGAATCAAAGAAATTCTTCTTAAAGTTCTCATTTATTCCAAATAGAATCACTATAAAGATAACAAAGAATAAGAATAGCAATCCATTTTACATTGAAAAAATAGAATTCACATTTGACATACTCTAAATTAGATGGATTTTCCTTGGTTCCCTATATACATGGAAAGTTGATCCTAAGACTACCCTTCCAGAGTAACTCTTTTGTTTGCATTTTATTTCCACTGGCTCTCCACTCCTTATTGCAGCAAGGATTGATAGAAAAAGAAAACTCGATTTATGTTGAAGTCTTGCCACACATGTAATCGTAGGTGCAAGGTTGTATTTATAGAGATTTACGAGGAAGAGTTTTACACCACACATGTAATCTCACCACACATGCAATCGTAGGCGCCATCCGGGCCCTAGAAAACATATGTCATTTCCAACATATGCCATTTCCAGCCAGGGCAGCGAGTGTAAAGAGATGCCAGCAGGATTCTAAGATGAGTGCTCTCTAAGAAAAGAAACTGCACGTCATATCCTACCAGCCCTAAAGTTGCACCAATCATCGGAACTAGACAGAGGGGTAAAAAAATGGCAGCAAGACCAGAAAACCAGCCAAAGAGCTTTCTTCTTAATCTTTTATTTCATCCAATAAGATGGATCAATCAGTGACACAACCTTTGGAGTTTATGTGCTTATGTTTCCGGGTCTACCCGTGGTGCACTATAACTCTTCTACAATAATATCATTTTCAACCTCATCTACAGTAATATCATGAACTCTCCTCTCCCTCCTGTTCCACCATAACTCTTCTTTGCCTTCTCTATACTTCATGGCCAAAGGGACCACCAAAGGCGCAGTCAAAAGCAGTCCTAGGCTTATCGCATCTTCTCTTGATTCAGGCCTAATGCTGCCAACAACTGCACAAATTCCAGTTGCCAGTGTTATGGCAAACATCACCATGAACCCACAACTTGATCTTGCTTTATTTTTTATCTCCATCTCCCAAAGAAATGGTGCAACTAAAATACTAACTAATATAGGTACAATGGCATTGAGGCCGAGATATGTCTTGGCATCATAATTGGACTGCGGTCGGAAGATCACATCCGCCACAACAGCGTAGATCTTAGCACTCAAACCAACATAGCTTGTGGATATCCCAACTGCAACACGGCTATCAGAAGGAAAATTTTGGATGCAGATGATGTAGCACGCAGCGTTGATCCAACATATGCCATTTCCAGCCAGAGCAGCAAGTGTAAAGCGATGCCAGCATGATTCTAAGATGAGTGCTCTTTAGGAAGAGAAACTGCACGCCATAGCCTACCAGCCCAAAAGTTGCACTAAACACCGGAACCAGCCAGAGGGGTAGAAAAATGGCAGCAAGACTAGAAAACCAGTCAAAGAGCTTTCTTGTTAATCTTTTATTTCATCAATTGTTTTTAGTATGTTCTTTGATGTATAAGATGATTACTAATAATCAATTTTTTTTTACATGTAATGATCTTCCATATTTTGCAAAAAAAAGGATAAATAAGTTTAGTTACCTTCGAATGGCCGTGCAATTTCTTAGTCCCGAAAAGTGAAATGAGTTTTCTTATTTTCTGTTTTCCATATCTTTTAATCCCTGCAATCAATACATTTATTTAACTAGAAATTAGGAAAAAAGAGAGTCAGAAATAGAGCATGGAAACAAATAAAAGCATTTCAGCTTGCCTATGAATTTACTAAATAACCAAACAGCCAAAACAGGATCTTCATGCCAACAACCAGTCTGTAACATCTACATCGAATAGATCTTAGATAGTAGCCGAGTACTGGAAAGAATCAAAGAAATTCTTCTTAAAGTTCTTATTTATTCAAAATAGAATCACTATAAAGATAACAAAGAATAAGAATAACCATCCATTTTACATTGAAAAAACAGAATACACATTTGACATACTCTGAATTAGATGGGTTTTCCTTAGCTTCCTATGTACATGGAAAGTTGATCCTAAGACTGCCCTTCCAGAGTAACTCTTTGGTTTGCATTTTATTTTCACTGGCTCTCCACTCCTTATTGCAGCAAGGATTGATAGAAAAAGAAAGTTCGATGTATGTTGAAGTCTCGCCACACATGTAATCGTAGGTGCAAAGTTGTATTTATAGAGATTTACGACGAAGAGTTTTACACCACACATATAATCTCACCATAAATGCAATCGTAGGCGCCATCCGGATCCTAGAAAACATATGTCATTTCCAACATATGCCATTTCCAGCCAGGGCAGCGAGTGTAAAGAGATGCCAGCAAGATTCTAAGATGAGTGTTCTCTAGGAAAAGAAACTGCACGTCATAGCTTACCAGCCCAAAAGTTGCATCAATCACCGGAACCAGATAGAGGGGTAGAAAAATGGCAGCAAGACCAGAAAACCAGCCAAAGAGCTTTTTTCTTAATCTTTTATTTCATCCAATAAGATGGATCCATCAGTGACAACCTTTGGAGTTTATGTGCTTATGTTTCCGGGTCTACCCGTGGTGCACCATAACTCTTCTACAGTAATATCATTTACTCCCCTCTCCCTCCTGTTCCACCATAACTCTTCTCTGCCTTCTCTACACTTCATGGCCAAAGGAACCACTAAAGGCGCAGTCAAAAGCATTCCTAGGCTTATCGCAAGCTCTCTTGATTGAGACCTAATGCCGCCAACAACTTCACAAATTCCAGTTGCCAATGTTATGGCCTCCAACTTCCACGGACTCTTCTACTTTCCCATCTACAGTCTCTCCTTCCCTCACCTCAAGATCCATGACTCTCTCTCTAGTTTCAACCTCATCTTAATATATGGATGTATGATGAGTGATCAAAGAGGGTTGGCTAGGTGAATCTGAAGTAAAACATGTTTATTAACTGATTTTATCAAGAAATTAAATTATATCTCACGGCTCACATAAGAAAAAAAGTTTCCGCTGCTCACCAATCCTAACCATTTCATGACATCAGCTTTTTTGTGTAGTTAAATGGGTTTCGGTGATCGTGGGCTGGAATATGTAAGTAAGGAGGTGGGACAACATCAGCATCAGACTAATTCAGGTTCAGCCCAGCTCAAATCCAAAAGACTTTTGTTCTAGCCCATGGTTTCAACAATAGTTTGATCTGTAAGATTTTCACAATAAGATCGTATTTGACTAACAATGACACTAACTCTAGACATAAAAACTTGCACCGATTCATTCTTTCTCATAAGCAAGGTTTCAAACTCATGCCTTAGAGTCTGAAGTTTTACAGCTATTACTATTGATGACCCTTGGAACTCCATCTGCAATGTTGTCTATGCATGCTTCGATGTAGTGGCTCCTGCGATCCTTGAGAATATTGACTTATCGATGGCTTGCTGAATGAAGAATAGTGCCTTGAAGTCCTTTTTTCTGTTCTCCTTCAACCGGTTTTAATCATCAGAATCAGCGTACCCGTTCTCTACTAAGTCCCACAGATCTTGGGATCTGAATAGAGTCTTCATCTTAATGCTCCAATACTCATAACACTCTTCTTTAAAAATCGGAATTTAGGGTTGTGAAAGGCTGAATGTGTTTCTGTGGGAAGCCATGATCAGACACTGCTCTGCTACCAAATATTGGAGGAAGAAGAAGCAGCAACGGGGTAGAGAAAGAACAATACAGAAATCAGATTTTACTATTCACGAAATAGAGTAAATCGGATTTTACTATTCACAAAAACAAAGAACTCTATTTTTTAGAGAGAAAAAAACACAGCGATGGCGACAACACTTGCTTGGATTTAGAAGTAGGAAGAAAGTTCCTGCCATTGGAGCCATCAGTGTGGCCATGAATGCCGGCCTTGACACCATGTACTCACTTTTGAATAAATGATTGGAGAAATGTTAAATGGATAAACAATAGGCTGACATGCAGAAAGATAAAAAATAACATTAGAATGCAATGATTAAGCAGGTCATTTAAGAGTTTATATTGGAGTAGGATCCAGAGGCACGAAATCATTATTGGCCATGTTCATGGTCTAATTGATCAAAATTATAATTAGCCACGAGCTTTGTATCATTTCCTAATCATCGAAAAAGAAGAAGAGGAAGAACTATCAATAAGCTAATTGAAAAAGAAAATTACATCAGAAGAATGGAAGAAAAAAAAAACAAAAGGAATTGGACTTGAGTCGATAATCCTATAAATTTTTCCTAATCAATTTGATCATGCATGTAGAAAAAAAAAGGTAGCGATCTGAATAGAGAGCTTACTTTGTTGAAGAGTAGTCCAAAATGAATGGCATAAGACGACCAAAAAAACTAAAAGAAGAAGACAGGGAGAATAGAGTGGAAGTCTTTGAGAATCTACGATACTCGGCTATCTGTCTCAGGTTGTTCAAGAAGACCAGATCCAATGTCGCACTAAACATATAGCTGAAGAAATACAACTAAAAGTTTACCTTATTTAACAGTTAAAAGACTCCAACTTCCACGGACCTTTCCACTTTCCCAGAGTCTCTACTTCCCTCACCTCAAGATCTGTGACTCTCTCTCCAGTTTCAACCACATCTTAATATATGGATGAATGATGAGTGATCAAAGAGGGTTGGCTAGGTGAATTTGAAGTAAAACATATTTCTTAATTGATTTTATCAATGAATTAAATTATATCTCATGGCTCATAGAATAGAAAAAGTTTTCACTACTGACCAATCCTGACCATTTCATGAAATCAGCTTTCCTGTGTAGTTAAATGGGTTCCAGAGATCGTGGGCTCGAACATGTAAGTGAGGAGGTGGGACAACATCTGTATCAGGCTGATTCGGGCTCAGCCCAGCCCAAATCCAAAGGACTTCTGTTCCAGCCCACGGTTGCTCACTATAGTGGCAAAATTGATATATGTAACGTGTTAACTTTCTTACTTCAAGAAACTGAGTGTTACTTTATTTTTATTCACTAAAACAAAAAAAAGGTTAAAAGGAGATAACTGCCTATTGAAATATGTGACATTTTTTTCTGTTTAATTTTTGGAATTGTTTGAAAAATGAATAAAAAATTTATGAAAACTACAGAAATATAGAAAAAAAATAAAGAACTGCCAATTTGTATGCATCAATGAATCCTTCATTAAGCAATTGATTGGCCATATTTGATAGCTAGAATCTTCTAAACAATCATTAAGTTGTTCTCCTTTCCTAATGGGCCACATTATGAATTAGACATATTGATGGTTTGGCCCTTTATGTCTTCATTCAAACTAAGTTCATTGAATCTTCCTATTGAAGGAGACACATTACTCGCCAAAGTTAATATTTTTTATTAGATTATGATAATGACCTCATAAACATTCTTACCTTTTTACTTTCTAATGGGCCTCTCTTCCCATCTGACCAAATCTTATCTGATTCCTGGTTCCAAAAGACCATAGCACTTCCCTGCAAATTAATATTGTTGGGAATAATTCCAACAAAAAAATCCCAAGTAAATTATATAAATGTTTAGCCATTCCTGTGAAAGATCCCAAGTAAATTATATAAAAAAAACATTTTTATCGGCAAATAAATGTAAAAAGGAGTATTTAAATCAAAATTCAATTGGATTGTAAAAATTTTAAAATCGAAAATCATACTTGAAAGAAGTATATTATGGAACGCCAAAATTATCCCTCTTATCATTCCTAAAGCTATGCTGCGAATTGAGGGCCATCACTTCCATTTTGTCTAAATTTCACTAATGCTCTGGATTTCGTCAGACTTGCAGTAGAAGTGCAACTTGAGCAGAGCGAGCCAAGTTGTGGGCTAACCCCTATCCAGCCGAATTTCAGAACTACCTAGTCCTAATCTAACCGTATTAGAACTTGATCAACCCAATAAAACTGAATCCAACTCCATCTCTAACCTGAATATAACTCAGACGAGTTGGATTAGCTTTGGGTAAGAGTTGGTTAGTTAGGTTGGCTTCAACTGGGTTAGGTCAAGTTGGCTGCATCAGCTAGCTTTGGGTAAAAATTGGCTTTATTGGAACAAAAAATATTGCCAAATTCTAAGTAGGTTCACTCCGAGAAAAAAATGTGGGATAGAATTGGGCAAGTTAGAGTAGGCCTTAACCCAAACCCATGGTTTGGGTTATCAGATTTGGGTTAGACAGGCCCAATTTGGCCTGAATCATGGATATTGATATATTCAATAAATGGGTCGGGGTGTCTTGTGATCATTGTCCATACAGAGGGAGAGAGAAAATCGACGAGGAAACAAGTGACTATTTTATGTGCTCAAAAGCCAGGTCATTATTTTTAGAAAGAAGAAGAACCTTTTACTTTAGCTTAGATCTTAAAACAATGACCAGCATCAAGAATTCCTATTCTATTGTTCTCTAGATTCTTCGTGAATCATCCTTGATTGCCGTTGCCATAATATCTATTTAAATGCTTCCAATAAGATAGATCCATGGTGGGACCAACTTAGCGACACAACCTTGGAGTTTATGTGCTTATGTTTCCGAGTCTACCCGTGGTACACCATGCCAACTATCTCATCCTACTCTTATGAGCTCTATTAATTATGTACTCGTCTTGGATCGCTGCTATTCATATCTTATCTCAGATTATTTAATGCATATGGTGTAGGATATAATTTTATTAAAAAAAAATTGCCATGGAAACTACTTGTTTGGAATTATTTTGTTTTATATTTTTATTCATAAAAACCCAAAAAATAGACTAAATGGCATATATAATAAAATATTTTTATTTTTTAAATAACTTATAAAATTTTAAGCATTCGTAAGCATAGATTTATTGATTTAGGAAGGAGTGAAAGTAGCAAATAAGGAATAGCATAAATTCTATATATCAACATTAATCTTCACCTGATAGTTTATAAATTTACAGAGAAATAAAAATACAAAAGCAGCATACGATGCTAAACAAGCCCTTGTATTTACATTTGTAATATTAATTGATATTTTCTAATCACAAGTATGCCTGCCGGTGATTCATTAATTATTCCCACCGTTCCGTCAAAAACGCTCATGCCCGTGTCATGCACACGTCAGTTAGCGTTACAAAGTTTCCGGTGCCAGTCTCTACCATTAATTAACTCGGAGCCTTCGGTACGCCACAAGCCATACATTAACATAGAAACCAACAAATCTTTATCCGCCACGTAGCCTACCTGGCATGGTCCTCATCCCTATCCGCCAATGGGAGTGAACCATCTTTTTCTGGGCTCCGTGAATCGCACCAGGGTTTGGCAGGCCCAAACCAACCATTGGGGAACCATCTTTTTCCCCATTCTTATGTTCCCACCCTTAAATTAGGGCAACATGACACATCAAAACCTCCCTTACATCTATTTCCTCCAATATTTCTCTTGTAGCTGAAAGAACTTGTCCTCACGGAACAAAACCATTTAATCACGGCTAAGAACGGACCAAACCATTCAATCACGGCTAAGAACGGAACAAAACTGCCCAAAGTCCTCATCTCCTTTTGTCCTATCTTTCACTTCAGTTTCCTTCCTCCATGTCAGGTCTTATATCTAGCAGCTACAAAGAAAGGTATCAACAAGAGTCCCACTTCCAACCTTTTCGTGCCATGTCTTGATTCTAGCTATAAGCTGAGGTAACAGCAAGAAGCCTGCAGCATCTCATACAGGTCATAGAGTGAGAAAATGGGCAGCTCATCGATCCCAGTCCTCCTATTTCCATGGCTAACCTTGGTGTCCATCATCTGGCTCCAGTCCATCAACGGCACCAATTCGGTCTTCCCGGACTACTCCTCCCAGCTGAAGTCCCGGCTCAAGATCTCCCAGGTGAAGCTCAACTACCTCACCGTTGCCTCCGATGCCGGTAAGCTCTTTGGGTGGTGCTCGGGTGTCGCAGCTCGCCACCTTCCCCTATGGTTGGCCCTCATGATCGGTGCAATCATCGGTTCGGTTGGTTACGGTGTCCAATTCCTCTTCCTAGCCAGCAAGATCGCATCGCTCGCATACTGGCAAGCCTTCTTGCTCTGCGTGCTCGCCGGGAACAGCGTTTGCTGGATCAACACCGTGTGTTACATCGCAGCCATGAGGAAGTTCCCGGTGGACCATGGGACTGTCGTCTGTTTGGCCACAAGTTATGCCGCTTTGAGTGCCAAGATCTACATAGCTATGACGCAAGTGATCCTGGGAGGTGACCCTAGTGACAAGAGCATCTACCTACTACTGAACTCCATTGTGCCTATCCTGACAGGGGCAATCACTTCCCCATTCCTCAAGGAATCAAAGCCGGCCGGTCCAAAGACTCGCGCCGGTCTTGTGACAATACTCGTGATCGCCGGTGTCACAGGGTCATATGCGGTGGTGGAGACGGCGGCTCCGGTCTTCGGTAGCATGCCGAGAAGGCTACCGCCGTTGATTCTATTGGTCATGGTTGTGTTGTTAATAATCTTTGTGCCTTTGGTGAATGTCATAGAGTGGATAAAAGAAGGGAGTTGGAGTTTGGCAAGGGAAGGGGAAGGAGTGGAGAAGAGTGTGATAAAAGTTGAGGATAAGGAAGTTGATCGGGAAGGTGGTGCAGGGTGTGGAGAAGAGGAGAGATGGGAAACTTGGGTGAGAAGAGAATATCGGGTGCGGGAGTTGGTGGCAAGCATGGAGTTTTGGTTGTATTTCCTGGTGTACGGGTGCGGGGGTACGTTGGGATTGGTATACGCTAACAACTTGGGTCAGATATCGCGGTCTCGCGGGATATCCGACACCGTGCTGGTCTCCATCTCCTCGTCCTTTAGCTTCTTCGGGAAATTGTTCTCGGCTCCCTTGTCCGCGTTCTCCAGGTCAGTATGAATACGTTATACGGGATGCGATATGCTGCACTTAATACATATCCATATCTACAGTTGATCACAATTTTGTGAATGATGGCAATAATCCTCGAACCGACGTTCATGTACGGAACTATTCCTAGGAACGAGAGGGGATGTGGCAGGAACTTATATGGCGGATATGCTAAGGATGTAGGAATAAGGACAGGGAATGAGTTAGGTGTTCCGGATACATCATGGTTACAGTGTAGAGGCAACACTTGTGGAGGTCATGCGCTGCATGCGTGACATATGTCATTCGGAAGCTCCATAGTCAACTATCCTTCCGCATTCTATGGATAATATTAGACGTATGTCTTGCATTCAGTGCAAGAAGCTACGCACTCTTTTGGATTCTAACGTACTTTGTGATAGGGAGTAGTTGATATTTCCTAGAAGCAGAAAACAAGTTTTCCATACAAATCAAAGAACAACACAAGTTTGATGTTGTTGCCTACATTAGAAAGACACACGTACACTGCAAATAATAATAGCTAACTCTCATATATAGATATGATTCATATCATTAATGGTTGTGATTTTGGTCATCCCATATTATGCATAACAAGTAGCAAACAAAAGAGCCCTCGTGTGAAGCATGAATGCACGTCATGTGTTAAGCATGACGCATTTCATGAAGGCCATTTTATGTGCCACTAATAATAGATGTGATCAGGGTAATTCTTTATATATCTTTTCTAATACTGTTCTTTGTTTCGTATTGTAAGATTGTATAGAAGAAAACATTTGCAGGAATTTACAAACATTTGTACGTAACTCAGGAGTACGTACGTGTATTAATATTGGGCACACCCATCCTTCACTTGGTGCAGGTTATTTAAGTAGTTTTCACAGCCATGTATGGATCTAGCATCTTGCAGGAGGACATGTGACATTAGGATTCAACGTACGTCTACTAAGCTAAGAAATAATAAAATAATAAAAATGCAAAACCCGTCAAAGATGCCACCTTCCAGCTGCTTCTCCTTGCTATCCTTGTCAAACCTTTCTTGTCCGGGTGTACGTCCACTTCACATCGAGCAAGAGTGACACCACAAACAAACATACGTATATATGTAGGGGAGAGAATGAACGTCCGATGCCGCACCCCCCATCACCATAATAGATTATTTTTTTATATTATAATCTAATCAATCATCAGATCATTTATAGATTAGTTGAGTACTTTTGATTCATCTGTGTAGATTGCAGAATACTTGTTATTTTGATATGCTGTTCTTGCTTATAACAACAGCAGGCATATGGTTTCGAGGCCAGCATCAATGGTGTTGTTGATGATCCCAATGGCAGCTTCCTTCTTCTTGCTGCTTAACCCCACCAAAGCCTGCCTGTTCATCGGCACAGCCATCATAGGTATGTGCACAGGGGCCATGACTTCCATCGCTGTCTCGGTGACCTCCGAATTGTTTGGCTCGGAGCATTTTGGTGTGAATCACAATATTCTTATTGCCAACATCCCTCTTGGATCCTTGCTGTTTGGCTACATTGCGGCATTCATCTACGACAAGGAAGGTGGCGGGGGATATGGTCCATGCATTGGAACCCAGTGCTACCACAAGACTTTCATCATCTGGGGTTTTTTTTGCTCCTTAGGAACAATCTTAAGCTTTGTTTTATACATTCAGACAAAAAAATGGTCCAAGAGAAGAGAATCGGGCTGCTGATCAATTTGGAGGGGTAAAAAGCCAATCAAGATTGTAATTAGAGAGAGAAAGAGAGAGGTGTCCAAGATATAGCGCTCCCATGTACTTCATGTTGCTTGTTTATGTTCCCATGCAGTTAGGTAGATTTATCTTTTATACAAAGTGAAAAAAGAATAAGGATTTTGTTCAATTATTTATATGGCAACCCTTGATTATCTAGAGTTGAGTGCAACTCATTGGTCGGTCTTTGCATGGAGCCAACATGAGCCACTTATAAGGCACCAGCATATCAAATACTAATGCGTGAGTGTGTAAATATGCTCTTTTTCCTTGAACTCAAAGAAATATATGGCGTGCACTTCCCAAATTCTCATATCCAAAGTCAGATCGCCTAGCTTGCATGAGGCATGATTTAAGAGAATTAGTGAATCCCACCTAATGGTCTTGTGGCTGCATTGCTGAAAACGTTTGCAAGCTCTAGTCATTTTAGAGTGCCATGACATTACTTAATTAGTTATCCATTCAACATGGCAGAAGGAGATTGATTCCATACGTGAGGATATAGGTTATTAATGGGGTGCCATATCAGATGGGTAACCAATGGGCCATATCAATTTGTGGAACTTTATTGCATTCTTTTTCTCTTGCTTGCTCGCATGGCAAATCATCAGCCTCATGCGTGCAACTTACAAAAGTAGCCACAAAATCTTGTGGATCTAACATTTTTAATTTGTTTTGAAATTTAGTATTAGCTCCATCTTTTTTAACATTTATTGCATGTCTGACAAGCTTAATTTAGCGAAAACAACCGTCTCGAAAGGTGAAGTCCCTCTAAGCCTCTGGCTGTGCTTGTGCTTCTGACCTGTGCCGTGCGTTTGTACGACGTCACATGGAAGTAAGATCGACAGTCGACGCTGCCGTGTCCTTGTGAAATTCTCATCAGCCGTACAACTTTAATACGCCGCTTACATAGGTTTGAACGCCAGCATCAATGGAGGCCACCGCCACCATCTTCCCATGGGACCTGCCTGTCGTCAGAAAAGCTTTCGAATTCAATGGACCAGTAATCAAAACGTTCAAGGTTATCCAATCCGACTGTATTACTCTCAGCGATCCCTGGAATACTTGGCTCTCAGCATTTGGGACCAACCATTCATGTTTTTGTTGCAAATATTTCTTTTGGTTCCTTTTATTTGGCTATGCACAGGGCACGGATCCATGACAATGAATATAGTGGAGGACGCGGTCCATCAATAGCACATCTAAATCTTTCTTTTTATACTTATTTGCTTAATTGCAAGAGGAAACCTCATAGCTAGTATTGAACTTTTCAATCTAGAAGTAAGAAAAATTCATTAACTGATCAATGAAAATAATTTTTATATTTGCCTCTTATTTATAAAAAAATCTATTTTAGCCTATGTGAACGAAACTAGAAAGATGAGCCACCAAGATGATAGCCTGGTGGTAAGAAGGCAATAATTCCGTCCGAGTTATCCGGGTTCGATTAAATTCGGAGACTGGATGTTCCATGCTCGGTTGGCTCGTTGGCGTTTATGCTTTCCTTCCACCTGTAGCTTGGTGGTGCCAGGTATGACGTATTCACCTTCGGATGGGGAGGATGTAAGTAAAACGGTGTCCATCCGTATCGAACATTCTTCTGGCCGGATGGGAGCCTAGTGGGGGCTGCTACCCGTGGATGGGCTGGTTTCTTCCTCCCTCCTACCTCTTTTCCTAAGCGAGTAAAAAAAAAAAACTAGAAAGATGACAAATTAAAGCAACCATAACAGGGACAACGAATAGAGGTGCTATAAAAATAGCAATACCACCGGTGCAAGAGCTTTTTTTTGGCCTATGAGGCCGCACTCGCGACCGCGCGTGGGCGCGCGTGGGGCTCCCATGGAACATTCAAGTCGCAAGTCAAATCTCAAATGGTTCCTCGTGAGCAGTGAGCACATAGGCACTTGGAAAACAAGCACCACTTTCCACACTAAATCCCGCAACTTCAAACGTGTTACTAATTTTTTTTCTTTCATCATAACATCAACTTAGGAGAAGTACGTCATGCTGATGAAAAATTAATAAGACACAACACTTGTCTCTTAAATCTGTCCTCTTTTTAGGTTCCACTATTATTGTTCTAAATAGAGGGTGGTTTACCTCAAATACGCGCCATTCCATCTGGAAGAGCCACCACTCCTCACTCTAACGCCCATTGTGCATGCAACGAGCACCACTCCATTACTTGCTAAGTTGCCTATTTGACATGGCACAAGACAATTGGTACAATTCATGGGTTGTGGGCCAATCATGAGATGCCACATTGGACAGATAACCGAACGTACCAAATAGGGTGCTCTATGCATATTATTTCTCGCCAGCATGGTAAACCATCACCTCAGACGGATGCCTTTCAAAATATGGTGGTCGGTTTGGATTATAGTGGCATGCATGAGTAATGGAGTTGGGGTTGCATCTCCTTTTGTGCAAATATATTATTGGATCCCCTATCGGTCGCTTTGAGATCTATACAGACAAATGAATAGAAGAGTTCCGACTAATTTGAGATCTACATGGTGGGTGATCCAATTGTGCATTTGTGTGAAAGAAAGTGAATTCTTTACTTAAAAGACACAACCCCTATCTTGGGTAGTGTTTCGTCTCCTTCGGGCAGACGATTTGGGTTGACATGGGGGTGCATGGGCGCTCATTGCTAGATCTCCTGCTTTAGTTGCAAAATCCACCGAAAGTGCCGCCATGATTATGCTCACATGACCTTTGCCGATTGTTCCTATTTAGTGCAGGCATGCTACCTATATTGCTCAACTTTTCTCAGTTTCAAGGGAGATCCAAGCAGGCCCGGCTAGCTAGTGTGGAGTCATTGAAGTCAATATCAGGCACTTTGTTTTGGACTGATTACTTTTACTTATCCACCAGGAGGACCATTTCATTCCCCCACCAATTCAGCACATCGAGTGCCAAATTGGCAAAAAATTCATGGTAGTGGTATCATCATCTCGTCAGCATGACACTGGCAGGGAATTTAATTTGTAGGACCAGGTCTAGTTGAATTCCATGATTCAGTCTCATATTTGGATTTGGCTTGGATGCTTTCACCAGGGGAACACTTCATGTGTCTTTTCATGATACAATGATTTCTCGACCTTTTCGTGCAAACGGCAACATGGCAGCTTCCATGAGAAGCAAAGGCAAGATGCTAGAATTGAGGAGATGAAAAATCTTTCTAGGCGTTACAATGGCCATTTTTATGTGAATTTTTTATTTTGATGCATCCATTTAATCCATCTTTTACCATGAAGTCAAAAATTGCAACTGAAAGATTCAAGATCTGATAGATCTCTCTCCTGAAAAGAACTACTATGTGAACTACCGGGGTTACAAATATCACCTTACCATGAGGAGAGAAAACAAGGCACAAATTCTTATTCAGTAGATATATATTGGATTGGAGAATTATAATAATCCAAAACTTTGCCCAAAAAAATGAGCTGCAAGATATTATTTGGATTACTTGATCCTGCATAAGTATCCAAAATCTACCAAATGAATAACCACCGCATGGATCCTCATATACTTCTATCATTTAAGACCTGACATCCTTAAAAAGCTAAAGGTTCAAATTTATTTAAGTCTAATCAAAAGCACAACGATCGACCCGTGGTTAGTCTCAATGGATCTGTACTGCAATATTCTCTAGTCTACATAGGTTATGAGCCGGATCCGCTCAAGTACAATTTGTAATAATTCAAGAGATTTTATCCAAAAAAATACTAACTAAAAAATATTATCTAATTTTTTTAATTTTATATAAATATTCAAAATTTACTAGGCGAAGAACCGCCACGCACGTCCTCCATAGAGCCAAAAGTAGATTTAATGATAAAGCTAGAATCTACTTTTTCAAGCATGCGGTGCTACTTTGATGATCTACGGAGGTCGGACGGCATCTCGCCTACATCCTCTCAATAAACAAAGTGGGATTTACATCAAATCAACGAAATGGGTGGAGGATATTCATTAATTAGACAATATCTCCAGCATTGTTTGCTTGCAGGAACAAGTTTCTTTTACTACCGTCAGTGGACATGAATCTGTGATTGCTATATATTATAATAGAACTGAAATGTTAGTTTTTCCAACTTTCTTGGTTGTTTTGACTGGATGGTTGTATTAGTTGTAGATGGAAGAGAAGGTACTTTGTTAAGTATGCCTAGCCTTGCTTGGGAGCTAATTTTTGAGGATGAAATGGACGTGGGAAAAATACGGCGAAAAAGTTAAAAATATGGGGCGAATTAATGTTATTCAAAAAGCTATTATGGTATGAAATCAGCAGAACCAGGAAAAAATAGACATTTTAAGAATTAAGAGAAATTCTAAATTTAAGAGATACTAGCCTAACCAGTATATATGTAGTAGTTCTTGAAGCCTGTCAAACACTGAACTGCCATTAGTCCAGAGGGACCACACCACTGTAAGCACCGTTTGCAATAAATCCAGACCACCTATCCACACGACTGCTAATTTAAACCAGAAAAATCTCAAGTAACTTCTCTAGTACCCATTTCCCATGCAATGAATCTTTAGCTTCACACAGATCCAGGTGCAGAAAAGAGGGAGATAGTCCTGTAAACTAGCTTTTTTTTTTTTTATTTTTATACAATGGTGTCTCACACAAAACGCACATAAGTGCAGCCAACAAAATCAGAAAAAAAAAACCGGCGAAGAGATGAAGTGGCTAATTTTTTCATATCCCTGAACAATTCAGTCTTTTCTCAAGAAAAAGATTCAATTTTTGCACTTCCACAAAACAAATTAAGAACATCTTCATGACCTGAGACTACCTGCCAACCTTATGGGGTGGTACTAGATTCTGAATTCCAGAAACTAATGTGTGCTGTTATTTCGAAGAGCGCTTTGGCAATAAGAACAAGAGTGAAGTTATAGCTGGCCATATCTTAGTCAGATTCTGTTGTGTGACTTTATATCTATTGGATGTTCTGCTTTCTCTGTAAACAGTTTTAGCAATAGATAGTCATGGCTCATCCACCGATCTGCAAAAACTTATTGCTCGAGGGACAAGAAACAATAAAGGTGCGCACCTAAAAATTTCAGCTGCTGGCCTCTCATTAATAATAGTTCTGTTCAGTTGGGTCGAATATTTAGACACCAAAGTGGAGGAGGACATGATGGATGCCTGTAACTTGGTTGGCAAGGAAATCTAGCGTAGATTTAATAGGAAGAAATCGGTCGCCCAAGAGCAAAGAATGGCCTGGTAATTCCAAGCGAGTTCCTGCTTGTTTTGTCATGCAGCATCAGTAAAATTAATATTTTTGATTCCGATCATCCCTGTAACTATTTCAGGAATTTATTTCACGCAAAAAACAATTAGGAATATTCACATTGATCTAGCAAACTTCATAGAAAGACCAATGTGGTACATAAGCTTGTGTTAAAAATCTCCATCAACTTGCAAACTGTTGTGGATGGGGGCACAAGCAGGAGCATCTATAGATTTTGGTGGAGCTCAAGTGCTATAGGAATTAGGATATCATGTATAGCAACTTAATCTATGTGAGTCATCAGATCTTTGAGCAGTCTTTCAGCAAAATTTTCGAGTTCTGGCATAGAGGACTGTACAAAGGAGAGTGGCAACGGAGCAAGTGGAACCCCATATAATAAAGGTTTTCTCGTAGCATCTGATCCCGTTGCAGCTATGGCTTCCTTCAGCTTCTCTCTGGTAGAGAAAAGCAGCAAAGTAACCAAAGAGAAACGACCCTACCGGTATATTTGTGACAACAATATTGTGGTTCACGCCAAAATGCTTGGTGCCAAATAGCTCAGGAGTTGCTGAGACGGCAATAGAGGTAATTGCCCCAGTGCATCCTCCAATAATAGTAGTACCGAGGTACAAGAAAAGTCTGCTTGGATTTAGCAGCAGGAAGAAGGCTCCTGCCATTGGAGCCATCAGTGTGGCCATGAATGCTGGCCTTGACACCATGTACCCACTTCTGAATAAATGAAAGGAGAGATGTTAAATTTGATAAGCAATAGGCTGACATGCAGAAAAATAAAAAATAACAGTAGAATACAATGACTAAGCGAGTCATTTAAGAGTTTATATTGGAGTAGGATCTAGAGGCACGAAATCGTTATGGGCCATGTTCTTGTTCTAATTGAAGAAAATTATAATTAGCCATGACCTTTGTATCGTTTCCTAATCATTGAAAAGAAGAAGAAGAAGAAAAGCTATCAACAAACTAATTGAAAAAGAAAATTATATCAGAAGGTTGGAAAAGAAAAACAAAAGGAATTGGACTTGAGTCGGTAATCCTATAAATTCTTACTGATCAATCTAATCATGCATGCAGAAAAGAAAAGATGGCAATTTAGGTAGAAAGCTTACTTTGTTGAAGAGTAGTCCAGAACAGATGGCATGAGACGACCAAAGAAACCAAAAGAAGAAGACAAGGAGACCAGAGTGGTAGTCTTTGAGAATCCACGGGACTCGGCTATCTGTCCTAGGTTGTTCAAGAAGACCAAACCCAATGTAGCACTAAACATATAGCTGAAGAAATATAACCAAAAGTTCACCTTCTTTAACAGTTGAAGGCCTCCAACTTCCACGGACTCTTCTACTTTCCCATCTACAGACTCTACTTCCCTCATCTCAAGATCCATGACACTCTCTCTAGTATCAACCTCATCTACAGTAATATCATGAACTCTCCTCTCCCTCCTGTTCCACCATAACTCTTCTTTGCCTTCTCTATACTTCATGGCCAAAGGGACCACCAAAGGCGCAGTCAAAAGCAATCCTAGGCTTATTGCATGCTCTCTTGATTCAGGCCTAATGCTGCCAACAACTGCACAAATTCCAGTTGCCAGTGTTATGGCAAACATCACCATGAACCCACAACTTGATCTTGCTTTATTTTTGGTCTCCATCTCCCGAAGAAATGGTGCAACTAAAATACTAACTAGTATAGGTACAATGGCATTGAGGCCGAGATATGTCTTGGCATCATGATTGGACTGCGGTCGGAAGATCACATCCGCCACAACAGCGTAGATCTTAGCACTCAAACCAACATAGCTTGTGGATATCCCAACTGCAACACGGCTATCAGAAGGAAAATTTTGGATGCAGATGATGTAGCATGCAGTGTTGATCCAACATATACCATTTCCAGCCAAGGCGGTGAGTGTAAAGAGATGCCAGTAGGATAGATGAGTGCTTCCTAGGAAGAGAAATTGCACGCCATAGCCTACCAGCCCAAAAGTTGCACCAATCACTGCAACCAGCCAGAGGGGTAGAAAAATGGCAGCAAGACCAGAAAACCAGCCGAAGAGCTTTCCAGCATCGGAGGCGAAAGCAAGGAAATTGAGCTTGACTTGAGAGAAGGATTTAAGATCTTTGAGCTGGGATGAGTAGACTGGGAAATCAGAATTTGCACCATTAATGGTTTGGAGCCAGATGGTCCCAACAAAGCTCAGCCATTGCACAGAGGGAGAAGGCATGGTCTGAGAATTTTTTTCACTGCCAGGAGCTGCTTCGGGTGGTGCTGTATTTATGGAAAGAGATGGTGCTAGTAGCAATCAATGGTGACTTAGACTGTTGTGGCTGTGAACCTGATAATGTGGTTTCTTCTTAACCAGTATGAAATACTTGACTTCTTCAAGGTAGAATTAATACCTGAAGAAATGATACTGTGGAAAAAAAAACCTTATAACTCTGGTGACATGTGCGTCACTGCACACGAGAGCATGTTGCACAAATACTAGCTGAGAAGCCCAAAGGTTAAAACACGGTGCAGAGTGAAGTGCAAAATAACTTGAGGACAGAGTACAGTAACAGAACAAGTAGTAATGTGAATGTGAGGACTCAAAAGGCCTAACAAACTTATGCAATTACGCCATCAACATGTCGGAGGATTTTAAGGAAAAGTACCTTGCATGCACCTGCCTTGCACATCATATGTCACAGACCAATCAAATTCAATGTAGATTAGCAGGCCAAGAAAGCCAGAACCCACTAGTCTTTTAAGTTTCCAGTTACAGGTCAATTCTAACTGGACCACCTTGCAACCTGACATACTGTTTTTATGTGTTGCAGATTATTCCTTAGTGGGTGAATTTTATTATTCTGATAGCTTTTTTCAATCTTTTATTTCATCTATTGTTTTTAGTATGTTCTTTGATGTATAAGATGATTGCTAATAATTAGTTTATTTTTTAAAAAAATGTAACGGTCTTCCATATTTTGTGCAAAAAAAAAAAAAAAGCTAATGAGTTTAGTTACCTCCGAATGGCCATGCAATTTCTTAGTCCCAAAAAGTAAAATGAGTTTTCTTATTTTCTGTTTTCATATCTTTTAATCCCTGAAATCAATACATTTATTTAACCAGAAATTAGAAAAAAAGAGAGTCAGAAACAAAGCATGGAAACAAATAAAAACAGTTCAGCTTGCATATGAATTTGCTAAATAACCAAACAACCAAAACAATCAGTCTGCAACATCTGGATAGATCTTAGATAATTAGCAGAGTACTAAAATGGAAAGAATCAAAGATATTATTTTTAAAGTTCTCATTTATTCCAAATAGAATCACTATAAAGAGAACAAAGAACAAGAATAACCATCCATTTTACACTAAAAAGACAGAATACACATTTGACATACTCTAAATTAGATGGTTTTTCCTTTGCTCTCTATGTACATGGGAAATTGATCCAAAGACTGCACTTCCAGAGTAACTTTTTGGTTTGCATTTTATTTCCACTAGCTCTGCACTCCTTATTGCAGCAAGGATTGTTTCAAAAAAAAAATCAGAATCTATCAATATAGTAAACATGGGCCCAAATTTCTTATATGGATCCTCATCAATTTAATCCCCCTCTCAGCTGTTGCTCAAAACCGTAACATGCCTGCTTGCAATTCGATGGAGCTGGTCATATCCTGCAAGAACTCCTGCTCCTGCCATTCCTGAGAGCATGTTAGCAGCTGCTCCCCTAAACAGTGCAGAGAAACCCTCCTTGCAGACTATAAGTTGTAAGGCATGGAATGCGCCGTGATACTTGGAAGGTTGTCCTGAAGTCAACATCATTCTCCTGCGCAGTGTGTCAAATGGGTATGCACAGACCCCAGAAAATGTTGTCACAGTCCATCCTAACACAAAACTAGCTAAAAAGTTTCCCTGCAACAACAAAAAGCCATTGATGTTGAAAGATAACAGGAATTAGGGAGTAATAACCAAGAGAAACCAACAAACTATTGTCCTTCAGGCATACGGTTATATCTTGCTTCACAATGCTAGAAGCCTAGAATAAATAAACAGGAGACATGATGGACTTGGGAGATCAACAGAACAATAGTGGAGATCCATGTTAATACATATATCTATATATATATATGATGCAGACCACAGAGAGATCGAAAAGAGTTTCATATTCTGAGGCAGTTGTGAGCAGTTGCGTACTCAAAAGAGAGAAGGCATTATGATATCTAATGCATGTAGGAAGGGGAGAAAATGTACCCAAATAAACTCATACACTTTGCAATAACCATAACCATCAAGCCTTATCCCAACTTTGGGTCAGCTTCACTTTGCACTGTTATTGTAATTAATAAAAGGATTTGTAGCTGGACTTCCTTTTATTTTTATTTTTTTATGCTTGGTTGCGTCCTACAAATACAGGAACTTTGCCTTGGGAAATGGACAAATGGAGTGCCTTTCTCTACACTCTAGAAAAATTTCTGTATCCGCTCTCCTCCTCTATTTACATTCATCTTTTTCTAACCTTTTGATTCAAATATTGCTCTCCATGAGAGAGAGAGAGACAAGAGAACTGCAACAACCAGCAACAAAAGTGTAACACATTTACTGAAGAAAGATCATTTGGTCATGCAGAACCACAAAAATCCATCTTCCTGTCATCATCATCAAATTTGCCCAAGACCGCCACAGCCCATGTTTCCTCTCACATGAATTGCAGGTGTTCGATGCTGATTTTAATGTAGATACCTGGGGTTAAGACCTAGGTCAGGATTCACTAACAATAAGATAGTCCAGTAATGCTCCAATGATACCAACTGTTCTAGAATGAATCATAAACTTCTCCTTATACCTAGAAATCAAAGCATGCATGGCCTATCAGGTACCGCAGTATTTTAGTTAAATGAGCTCATTAGAAGAGTTTGGTGGTTACCTCCAACGGTCCAACTAGAACAGCAGGCTTCACAGTGTCGTAGATGCCAAAATAGAGGCCCCGATACAGAGTGATACCCATTATAGAAACTCCAAAACCACGATACAAACCAGCAATACCATCACTTGCCAGTGTCTTCCTGTATACATCTAGTAGTCCTTTAAACTGGCGTTGGTTGTTAGCTCGGTATTCAATTGCATCCGTTGCAAGCCGGGTTCGTGCATAATCTAAATGATATAAAAGCAATGAAGTTGTTGCTCCAGCAGCACTACCAGAAGCCACATTAACTGCTAACCACTTCAGATAACCATCTTTCTCCTTTGAGCATCCAAAAAGGCTCTGGAAGTATCCCTTGACTGCAAAATTGAAGGCCTGCGAGAAAATGGAAAAAAAGGGCAACATTTTTGATAAAATTATTTCAAGTCATAACACATATGAAAACTATAATGAAACCACATCAATGGATATTGGACATACGTATCAAGTATGATAATAGCACCGCTACTCTCTAAATTCAAGATCTTCAGGCATGTAAGGCATAAGATATAACTGTCCAATAGTATTCCCCTCCTTGAGGCCTATACTGTTTAATTTTGCTATCTCTCCATTATTTCATGTAACACCATGTGCTTATATACATAACAATTTTTATTAGAAAGTCAAAAAACTTCTTTTTACATATAAGGTAGGAATTTTAGGAAAAGAAAGCAAGTAGGATGTATGTTTGCACTACCACCGGGGTTGCAACAAAGATGAACAGTTTCCTCCCTACTTAGCAGAAAAACCCATCTCATCAAGCATCACATGCAACTAAAAGTTACTGCAAACACTGTAGATGAAAGGTTTCTATTTTTACTGAACAGGGTTTGGAGCTCCCAAAGCTTCAAGAGGAGGAAAACATCTTCATGTGCTTTGCTGCAGCCAAAGATTCGTCAACAAGCAAAACAAAGAAACTCATCTTTTTCCATAATACGATTAGAAACTAAAGAACCTAAAGCTTAGTGCTGAATAACTAAGCATTAGGTTGGTTTAATAGTACAGTTTTCGTTTCATTAATTGCCAATCCCTCATTCTCCATAGATTGATGGTTAAGTCGCCAAGCCACTTGTCATGCAGTTGTCTATGATGTGACAGCTTTCATGAGCTAAATAAAGTTGAGCTTGCAGGCAAGCTTGATGGCGAACCTGGCATATGGAGAATGAAAGGATGCAACAAACGGTGATGCATCAATGCTGAAATTGGTCTTGGGTTTTGTTTCAACTTAGAGAATCATGCCATCCAGATGGATATGCACAATTTTGTTCACTGCCAAAATTTCTAGGAAGTGCCAGCTAAAAGTAAGGCTACTAGGCTTATAAGCATATCATTTGAGCCATATAAATGGTGGGGTTTGCCTTTGATACTTTAGAATGGTTCACTAAAAACTGTGGTTGCCTCACGGCAGACTAATTTAGAGGTTTGACTGGCATATTGTTGGTTACTTTGGAAAGGGAACAATTAACAAGATTTAAATGCTTTGATGCTTAGAGCATCCCAATGCCCTAAGTGTACAATATCTAACAGCTCTAGCACATGTTTAGCGCAAAAGAGCTTCCTGTAACTGAAAATGTAGATTATTTATAGCATACTTTAGACTTTTCCCTTAAATCAGGATCAAATCCATAAGATTGATTGGTTTTGGCCATTGCCGTCCTAGTGCTATCAGTAAGCTTGCTGCCTTTGGAAAACATTCATGGATAAATTCACCCAGAAAAATTCGTAGCATAAAGTTTCCAATGCAAAAGTTAATATATAAAATTGGAATCAGATAAGGAGGATCGGGAGTATATGTTCTTCTATCACTAATGTTCTGCCAACATATGGCAGGTATACAGGCTCAAGCTGAAATGCAGAGAACGAATGGTTCATTTCTCCAGAATATTGTGCTTTTTTTTAAGGCTAAATGAGTTCTCTGTCAAAATTGTTGTCAACAGTTGCTGTGCAACATATTTGGCTTACATAATTTTGCATACCACAATAAAGGCTGCAAACGACCATCATAAGGCTCATAATGTTTCATGTTAAGATTAAGATGCTTAGTATTCGATGTCAATTATTAAAGATAGCTAAGAACCAAAATATGACTGGCAACATTGCCACTCTGTCATACTGTTCTATCATATATATACATATATGTATACGTTGGTTTATTAATTATTACTCCCCTTCTTATATCGAGAAAAACATATAGATGTTTGCTCCACTTTCGAAGACCTTCAGAGCACTATCCCAAATCAGAAGCAGACTTCTCGTATCCAAATACTGCAGGCTGGCTCATGCATATGCAAAGGGAACAGAACTACAGACTGACCAGCCGATTCCAGGTTTTCTAAGCACAGGGAACGCTATGCTTCAAAAACTGACTAACCTTCACAATGTGGCTGAAAGGTTCTGATAGGATTTGCCATCCCCAGATCAATTCTTGGAGTAAAGATTGTTGGCAACTGAGCAAATATACGTAAAAGATTCATTGGAAAATCATTGATTAGGTATGGAACTTGCTTTTTAAAAAACCATCCATTTTCAGATCAAAAGGCAAAGTTTAAATCTTCATGATTTTGCAACTTGAGACTTCAGTTCTCATTCAACTTAACATTCGTGGATTTACCATGTGTTGATAGAATATACTGTTTCAAATTTTCAAAAAACAAAAAGGTTCAATTTTTTATGGATTTGTGATGTGTTGAGGAGACAGACCTTTTGAAATCGTCAACACACTAAAAAGGTTCAATTTTACCGGTATCTTGATTATAAGTGCAGCTGCAACCTAGAATTACATTTTTTTATAGTCTCATAATTACTTAGAGGGTCACAATTAGATTGTCTAGATAAATGATTAATATCAAGCACTGTATTCTTAATGTCAAGACCAATAACTAGTCCTTTTTCTCTTTTCCAATTTTTTCCACATGTTCTCTTGATTGATAGATATGCTTTCATTTTGTAAAATGCACTTGCTTTTCTCTTTTCTTCCTTTAAAGACAGATTATACTTTTCACAAAATTGGAGGTCAAAAATGTAAGAAATGAATGACATTAGAAGATTCTCTTATTTGACCAAAGAACCAAGCTCACATCACAAAAGTAAAAAGCACCAAACCTATAAAGTAAAAGAGCAAAAATATGGAGAAAATGGATCACCTTGTCTGAAATCATGGACTTTCGATTCTTTTGTGTCATGCTAATAAGCAAAAGGAATATAAAAGTAGCAATGGAAGAATTAAACCAAAATTTTTATAAAGCCCAGCATCACACATTTATATTTTAATGACTTAAAATAGCACGATAAACTAAGTCTTTCTCCCAGAATGCCATCCAAAATTCAATCCATCCAGTTGCAAAGAAATAAGCATGTACATTGTTGAACTAAACACAAGCCCCTGCTTCTCAATGAATGAACTCATAACAGACACCAAGGATTGAAGTATTCTGTGCTGATGGAGTGCAGGTAAAGCACTGCAGCTATACATATCATGGTAAGCTATGTTTCAGTGCTTGGCAGATAAGACATGCACCGACATAGCAGCATGCCAAGAGCTGGCATACAGCCAGTAACATGTCAGTGCCTCATGCTCGTAAGGATGGCACATATGATGCAGTGTCGTGCTGCTACCGATACTTGAATTCGTGGTAAACACTGATTTATAGACTTCAATCCTGATAGATCTCACATTCTATTACAGCAGGGTAGTCAGTTCTCAGTACCTAGCTAAGATGAATCTCTGCGATTATCTAAAGAGATAACAAACTTTTATCAAAACCCAATTATTTGAGCACTCATCTACTGACAGCGTGATGTAATATTCCAATTTTAAACCCATCTAAACAAATCAAAATTTCAATAACAAACAATATTCACGAAACTCGATTCAAAATAACAATGAAAAGAGCACACAAATCATGATATCAATCCAATAGAATCAAACAAACTAGAAGAACAAGAATTGGAAGAAAAAAGGTGATTTTTGTTGTTTTTGGAGGAACACCAACCTGGGTGGGGAAGTATCTGATGACATTGGCCTGGTTCCCTCTCCAGAGGGAGAGCACGCCCTCCTCTCTCAAAACCCTCGAGAAGCAATTGGAGATCCCGTTGTAAGGCCGCCGTAGGTGGCCTCTCTTTAGCATCTCCCCCTGGTTCTGCAGCAGGAGCTTCACCCGCTCCACCGGCGCCGCCGCGCTCTTCGCCACCACCGCCGCGACGCCGCCCATCACGAAGTCCGCCGCCATTTTCCCCGTCGGCCTCTCCGCTGCCTTCTCCGCCGCGTCGATGGCGGCGCCGGCGGGAGCCACCATTCTCCCGTCGTCCCCTCGCTCTGGAGAGGAGAAAAAACAAGATTGGTGTCGACGGTCGAGCCGGCGAAGAGATCATAGCTTTAACGGATGGAGAGGGAATAAAAAAATCCGAAACAAAGAAGTGGGTGTAAAAGATTCGAGTCTAGATTGGTCGGACTTGTCGCGTCCCAGCCCAAATAGGAGACAGATTCGTGGGACGATGGACCGATCAGCGATGCCTACGTCATCTCTTATTTAATTTTATCTTTTTCTTTATAAATATTTTTTAAAAAATTTAAATTTATGTGAATATCTTTTTAAAATTTATATTGTATACTTCAGGGAGATATTATTTTTGTACAAATATTTCTAATAAAACTGTTATTCTAACCACATTAATAAAAATCATATTTATTTTAAATAAAATAAAATAAAATTTTAAAATTATTTTTTTGTTTTTTATTGTGATCGTCTTATAAATATTTTTTTTATATGTCTACCCATTAAAAATATTTTAATTACTTTAATTTAAAACTGTTAATTTTTTAATGACGTTAGATGGCGTGGGTATATATACAAAAATAAGAATAAAAAAATAAAATAATAAAATAAGTATTTTATGAGGATAAACATGTAAATATTATTTTTCAAAAAGTATTCGTGCAAAATTTGATATTTCAAAGATATTCATGTAAAAAAAACCCTTAATTTTATTTCTTTCTTCCTCTAAACATGGGTCACGTCAATGGGATACTAGGACAGCTAACGTGGTGTCACATTTTTTTTTTCTTAAACCTTTAATCCGAAAATAATAGTTTTCCTTTTTTCTGAATCAGCTAATGTTACTTTGATAGAAGATCGCAACATCAAATTCAATTGTGAATCCACCTTTTATTTGTACGTGTTTTGTAATGCCCTCCCGGATTTTCCAAGTACCAGAGAGAGGCCAAGTCCGGGTGCTCTGCCTCTTATTAAAGAAACAGTATTTTTCTTTTTGTTGGCATCGTTGGATCAGCCAAAGCTAGCAATCAAGTGTCCTGAATGGTATTGTCGACTAGATGGAGTTATTCCAATAAGTTAGTGATATTGTGGACTAGATGATGCATATAGTAATACACACTAAAGTTGATGTCCATACTGAACTTTTGCATATATTAATACATTGTGATGCAGTTGTCTGAAATATTTACATATTTAATGTAGTTTATGTGTGGATTATTTTGATCTGATTTGACATAAAAAATATAATGGTTTGGTAAAAAATGAATATCAATTTGAAACAAAGTTTTTAAACCTTGATACATCAATTATCTCGATGAACCAAGATCTTGGTCTATTGAGAAAAATAAAACTAAGATTCTCCAAGGTCCAGATTGTTTTGGACCAAAGTATCAATATCTCAATTAATATGATAAGTTTGGAATTAGAAACTATATTTAATTATTAATTTTGAGTTTTATTAATAAATAATATATTTATGGAGCTAACAAAATGACTGAAAAATATCGGCCACCAATATCTCGGCTTTATCAGTTTATATCGATTGAGATAAAAAGATTGAGATTTATGCATGTATCATATGATGAGCTGCCAAATATTGTTATAGACAAACATCTTGGTCGACAAAAAAATCTTTAATTTGAAAAGAATTTAATTAGGCATGAATTCTATTATTCAAACTAATTCAAATATGAATTGGATTTGCATAGTGATTTTCAATCCAACTGCAACTCTAGGTGTGATGATCAACATAGTTTAGAAATAACTGAGAACCATCTTAGATTAGGGTTGTGAATTAGTCGAATCCATGGTATATTTGCATATGTACTCAATAAGAAATTTTGAATTCAATTTCGGATTTGGATTTATAAAAAATAAGTAAGCTCTGAACTCCAATCTCAACTCAATTAGTAATCCGATTCGAGGTTTACTTTTATAATAATAGTTTATGGTAGATTATAATATGAAAGAGCACAATTTGAAGTGAGTGATTGATTTGAGAAATATCAATCACTTTTCCAATATGTTTAAATTTCTAATTATATTGAGTTTGACTAAAATATAATAAAAATCTACATATTTATTGGGATTTTAGAACTCATATAGCAACGATGAGAGTTAAGGAGAGCATGCATAAGAAAAAGATATAAATCAAATATGAAGCAAAAAAAAAAAAAACTCAAATCATGTAGCTAATTTTCTCTATGGTTCTATATTTGTATATACTCTATATACATTGTTTATTTTTCACTATTCAAGTTACATCCAAAGTTCAATCCAACAAAAAAAATCGAATGTGTAGAATATAAATTTGATCCAATAAAATTATTAAAAACTTAATTGAAATATATATTAATTATTATAAAATAATTAGATAAGATTATTAAGTTTTTTTGGATCATTTGCAATCCTACCTTGGATCTGTTGAAGATAGGAAATTGATGATGTCAAACCCGATCGGCCGGAAGTTACTCAAGTATTGCAAATTTTATTTTACCTATCCCCCCTTTTCTCTTAGCCATGGTCTCTCTCTCCTTCTCTGCTCTTACAAAACTCGATGCTTTTTTTTTAACCCCTTCTCGATTTGGTTAATGGTTATGTACATATCAGAATAGAGTCCCACATTTGGACATTATTTATTTTTGAGTTTTTTGTATGAATATCCTCCTAAATATCGAACTTTACATGAATACCCTTCCTAAAATTAATATTTGCATGTATACCCTCATAAAATACTTGTTTTGTTATTTTACCTTTTTTTTATTCTTATTTTTACATATGTGCCCATGCTATTTAATACCATTAAAAAATTAATAGTAAATATTCTTAATAGGTAGATGTGCAAAAAAAAATATTTATAAAGCGCTCACAATAGAAAACAAAAACATAATTTCAAAATTATATTTTATTTTTTATTAATATAAATATGATTTTTATTAATGGTACTACAAGAATCGTTATATCATTTATGTAAAAATAATATTTTATAAAAGTATAGAAATAAATATAAATTTTAAAAAATATTTATATAAATTTAAATTTTTAGTAGGGTGTTCCTGAAAAAGAAAACCCATAATTTTTTAAGTCTGTTTCTACATAAGCGCCATGGTCCGTTGCGAGTCGGCGATGCCATTCGCACTCCCAGGGACTGTTGGTTTTCAGGCGAAATCCTCGCATCCGATATAAATATATATATTGATAATTTTGTTAAAGAAAAACTATTTGCAGGGAGATATTTACATGGAAATCTGAGCCCAGAAAAAAAAAAACACCCTTCTTTCCACCTTTCTCTAGTTCTCTCCTTATTTCTAATAAATTCTCGAAAACCTAACCCTAATTTGTTATATTAGGCCATGGCAGAGCCCGGCGAGACCTCTGCTTCGTCTCCTCCTCCGTCCAATCTGACGAAGGCGAAGCCGGTTGTCGTTAGGGTTAAGAGAAAGCCTTCTCAGGCGAGACTCGATGCCTTCTGTGAGTTTTTATCTTGTTTTTCCCTCTCTCTCGTTTTCTGTATTTCTTTTTTGTTTCCAGCTTTAATCTTCTCGAGTTTACTCGCTTTTACGAAGTACATCGCATTATTTTGATTGTGGAGCTTCTTTTGGTGTTGTTTCCAGGGTTGGAGATCAATGAAAGGCCGCTTAAAAGGGCCTTGGTGGATCTTGGAAGCCTCTCCATCTCCGATTCCTCCACGGGAAAAGGCACTTCAGACCTTCAATGCTCTGTTGGCTCGGCCTCTAAAACTTTCATCCTGTGCTTCATGTCATAAAACCATGTCCTTCCTGTTCTAGGATCTCAGGCAAATTTAGTGTAATCAGTCGACCAGATGGACCATTAATGCTTGGATGAAAGCTCTAGCTGCCATTGCCCACTGACTTCTATAGTGACATGAAAGCATAATTAATATATGCAATTTCACAGTTTGATGCCCTATGCCTTTCTAGATAGTTTATCTAAAATCCGCATTATGATAAGGTAGCTATACAAATATGGAAAAATTCTTCTAAAGTAACTGAAAAATATCTTCCAAAAGTTTTGACATGGATTTAGACTTCTTGTTTTAAGATTTCAGTTACTTTGCTATGTTAAGCCTTGGATTTTTTTATTTTTTCATGTACAACAAGATTTTAGGTACCGTGCATCCTAAATACTTGCAGTAATTTGCATATATGCATGTGTACAAGCATGTGTTAGTGCATGTTTTCTTAATCCATTGATTTGAATCCAAAATACTTGCCAGATTTATATGTTGTGTGATCTTATGCCTATAATTCAGAGATTTGATGAGAATCTTTTTCTTTCCCCTTTTTTGTTGTTTCTTATATGACACGTCTAGTGTTAATATTTTGTGATTATTAAGAGGAAATAGGATGGGTGCTGACAAAAGACATCATAAGTGATTCCCTGTAACAATAAAATGGAAAGAGTTAAAATACTAAAAGGAAACTTTGGTTGAGGAGTGGAAATATTGGACCAGAAGCATTTAGACTTTGATGTTTTCAAATAGTATTCAGTTTGTGGCTTTTCTGCATGACTTTCATGATCTTTCTCTTTGTTCATTCTTTTGTATTTCTTCTTTGCTTGCATGCAGTCCACGAGGAGTCAAGAACAAAGAAGCTATTGGTGCAACATGTTGAGACTATGAGGCACTCTGAAGCCATTAAAGATGTTTTGCATTCTTTTCTGGTTGGCATCACATCTTTCTTCTTCTTAATATATTTTCTTGCATATTGTCTTCTAAACATGCCAACCAGATAATATTCTACTTATGGGGTTATATATGTTGGTTAAAGGAGTAACTATGTCATGCCATTCTTATTTTGCTGATTAAAGTTATTGATGGAAAATGAAATATGTTTTTCAATGCCTGTAAACTGATGCAATTATTCCATACGCGAACTTGGGAATTGATTATATTAAATCATTCTCTAGGAGAACTAAATATAGTTCCTTCAAATATGCTGGTTTCAACTTGATCTTTTTTCCCACAATAGACTGTCTTTTGAAAATTTTTGCCCTTAACATATCCAGAAGCTGCTCCAAAACCAAGGTGTCTTTTGATATTTCATGTCAGACCAATCCGTGGATGGCATTACATATGTTAGAACAATTGGTCTCTAGTCGATTAAAATGGTCTGTTTTGCCTGCATAAAGAAATTAAGTGCCAGGAAAGTTCAGTTATCATTTACCTTCTTTCAGTTGGCTCGAGCTGCATTTTTGAAACTGCAAATTCAGCTGGCTTGATTGGAGTTTAAGGTTATTAGCAGGAGAAATGGGAAATTTTTTGCTGGTATCTAGAGAGGTTACAAGTTGGAATATGGTTGTGCTTGGTTAGTCTTTTCTCTCTCTCTCTCTCTCTTTGAATTATGTTGCACTAGGGACATCCCATGTAGATTTGTTTGGAACTGTTGCCGAGTTCACGCAGTCTTGTCCCTTGAATAAATACTTTCTGGAGCAAGAAGGGAAATTCCTAATAGATTCTTTATTCGAAAAAATGTGCAAACTTGCTGTGAGTTTATCCCAAGTTAATGCATGCTTGACAAAATCTGTCATACATGTGCCACTGCAATTTAAGTAAGAGTACAACTTGCTCGAATAGGTATGTTTTCATGCTTTAGTGGTCTTTCCATGATCAGCTGCGTATTGGCATCATCCCTTATTTACATCCTAGCTCTTTGCCATCATTTGAAAAGCTACCACCCGAATTAATTTTGTTAGTTCATTGGCTTTGTTTTACAAAAGAATGGAGATGATTTTGATCCTATGTCATGTGGAGTTGGATGAACATGGCAAAAATGTGATTTGAAGTGGGACAAAACTCATGAACATATGAACATATGTAGAAACTAGCAGCACAATTTTCACATTTAATGGAAAATGAACATATGTAGAAACTAGCACACAACTTTGTAGTTTTAAGATTCACTTTGTACATGATTGAATGACCGTAAAACTGGTTGAAGTTGTTTGCTCACGAGCTTTGTAGTCCAGAAACCCCAAAATAGGAGGGGGGCATGCTTCACTGTAACACAAAACACCTCCTTATGGTCATGTTTACCATCCTTTGCCACTTGTCCCCTCCCACTGGCCTCCCTACATTCAACCCAAGCCTTCATGCATACTGCCACTATCCCACTCCCGAATTCCTTATATGCAGGAACTTAATAGATACACTCCCTTTCTTCCTAACAGAACTGGTCCACACACTCGCATGTGTGCACACAATGCTTTTTAGAATTGAGTATTTTATAAATCCATATCTCACATCAGTTTTCAGGTCTGGATGGTTGTTTTCAAAATTGAATCTTACAAATCATTGAATGTATTTCTAAGATACAAACATGCCAACTAGAATCAATCTGATGTAGATCCAACCATGACAATTTGCCCCCGACCCAAAAAAAGAAAAGTTGCAACCCATATTTTCCCTATTGCTTAGGGTGAAAATTCTTTGTATTGAAACTATCGCAGTCAAAGAGTGCAATAAAGGCAGCTTACTTTGCAAACGCATTATGTCAATATAAAAAATTGAGTTCAATGAAGAAAATCTCATCACATGGGGACTGACAATGAATAAATGAGATTAAAAGAAGCCGTTGAAGTCAAGCCGGTAAATGGATAGTCTCCTATACTAATTCTTTACAACAAAGGGGGTCCTTATTGTTGGATCTTCAAATGAAGAGGTCTAGCTAAGTGACTGGTCACATAGAGGACCTTAGCCTTGTGTCTACAATGATAAAGAAATAGGAAGGATTTGGTTAATTTTATGTGGCAACTCCCAGGGTAAGGAAGTTTTTCTAGGTTGGTATAATTTCACGCTCTTTTCTTCTTTCATTAGAAGTTCTTCTTTGAATGAAATATTGCTTAGATATTCCACTATTGTATTGATCTAGAAATCAATGACAAGCTTTTTTATAACCGAAATCAGTGAAACTCCTGTAGTCAATCCCATTATTGTACATTTAAGTTCTTGTATTACGAATCTTACATGCTGAAAGCAGATCTGAGGGTGGTATAGAGCCAAAAGAACAAAGATTGGTTGATACAAAACTGAAATAGGTAGTTCATGTGCTTCAGATAGATAGTTCATGTGCTTCAGGTAGGTAGGTAGAACTTGAATCAAGTTTTTGGGTGCTTAATCCGATTGTTTTGGGGGAGAATCCAGAGATAAATAATCTGTTCGACAAATTTCTATAAAGGAAGCAAATTTTAATATCTTGTGTCATAAATATGATGGTAACTTGCATTTGCTTGCCTTTGTGTTTGTTTTTCTCTGTTATCATTGATGTTTCCATTTAATGGCTATAATTAAAGAAAATGTTACGCATATGATTTCCTGTTTAACTAAAATGATGCTTGTTATGAGACTGTAGCATTTAATGCTGAAAATGCTATTCCTTAATATTTTTAACTTTTAATTATGATTATCCAATATAGCGTGCACTTTGTTGGAAGTCAGATTAAACTTGTTAATCTTGTATTTTCTTGTTTTACTTTCTCTGCGATCTTGATGCTTGAGTGACTTTTGAGAAACGCAAACATATGGACAAGCACACTTACTTATTTTCTGTTGTTTTTATCTTGTCTGTCTTATTTTCTTCTTTGAACCTTGAAAATTTTTTCCCCTTCTGGCACTGTCATGCGGTGTTGAGCAAATCCATAAATGGCCTTGCAGACATGTATGTGACTGTTTATTTTTTCTTCTTTTTTTTTCAAGCAACCCGGTTCTAGTGGTTCAAAAGAGTTCAAAAGGAAGATCGAAGAGCGGAGGAGTGCACATAAACAAGATAAAGTAAGTATAACACCTATTTCTATCTGTTTATTGGAAGGTGAGGGACCTTTAACCCCTCTTTTTCTGTTATCTCATGACTTTTTGTCCCTCATAAGGAGATTTGATTGAGATTGGATGCCAGGCCTGGTCCATATACAAGTCAGACTACAGGTGGTCATACATGCTCCATTTTGAACCTGGGAATGATAGCCTATTCTGACCTCAAAACCAAATCAATATATCCTTAGCTTGTGTATGTTTGCTCTGGGCTGCTGGTCAAACAAGATTTCTTCTTGGTTGGTTGACCTGATAAATTTTTCAACCGTCTAACGGTCTGTTTAGATGCTTCTAAAGCCCTGCAAGATTAGTGGATTGGGCAGCCCATTTAAGCATCGCTCTATTAACCAAACACCTCCCAATCTAAATTTTTTGGGGGTCTTTTTTAACTTCCAGCAGTCCAACGGCTAGGATTTGGGACTGGGATTTGGGCAGGTCCTTAGAAGATGCAAGCTAGACAAGCCAGCAGGCCCGATTCCTGCATGATTTTCAACCCAATCCTGTAAGAATATCCAAACAGGCCCTTAAGTTGTCTGGAAATGCAAATAAATATAGTCCATGCCCACATGCTATTTGAGCTAGGGCTGGCACATACCGAGCTTAAAAGAGAACCTAAGAATAAACCTAAGACTGACCTGTAACCCAAATGGATATAGCAAGAGCTGGTCCATATGCATCTTGAACTGATGGGCATTAAAACTGTTCTGGCTTGATGTACTGAATTTTGTCAAATGTAACCTCATATATGATATCACTACATCCTAATATTGTTTATTATATATGCCTGAAAAAACTAAATGCAATAATGGAAGTATGACCAGTTAGTACCTAAAATATTGGTCAGGAACATGATAGACATATGTCTCAGACATGATATACATGTCTCAAACTTGTACATATATATCCGGGCGTATGGTTGACTTTGCCGGGGGTGGGGGGAGATGAGAACCTTAAATCTTTCGAGTCCTCGGCTTTTATGCACCAGATTTTGTTAACCATCTACCTGTTGCTGACTCTGAGAATTTTCTCTTTGTTTATATTTTTAATTAGATGAGTCAGGGGAATCTGTCCCCACAACCTCAAATCAGAAATATCTTTGTCAATCAATGAAAATATGGGTTCTTGCCTTTTTAGTTTTGGCTGCTATTTTCCAGTAGTCTCTTTTAACAGGTGTGTTGAGAAGGGGGAACCAACTCCAAGTTGGCCTTTTATTATCTCCCTTTTTTGCCTTTACTGGGTCAGTGTTTTTCTGATGTTTAGTTTGTCGGTTTAGTTTCAGTAATTGAAATATTCAATTCACCTGTGAGTATTAATAATTTGTAATTTTTTTCCAGCAGAAGCAAGATCAGTTGCGGTCTGCAGCTATACAAAAGCATGAGGTACATTTCAATTTACTTAAACATTTTTCTCTTTCCAGTGATTAGTTGTGTAATTTATTACAGTTAGCTACTCCATATAACCTCTTTATGATGCATGGTACTTGTTTCCTATAGGAGTGATGGAAAATTAATCTCCTTCATGTATTGGATCTGTCCTTATTAATGCATTCGAAGATATTTAGTATTCCTCAACACTCTATTAAGAAATTTTTCTTGCTTTGTTACACTCGTTCACCATCACCATGGTTCATTATTTTAGTGGGGCAATGATCAGAAATTAAAATTAGTCTGACCAGTGGATTTACATGCATATGGGTTAAGTGATGCGTATACACACACACACACACACTCCTTGCATCTGGTAAGATAATTGGAATTTGCAAGAATCATTCAGCAGGAAGAAGTACTTGATTACTGTCTTATTATATGTCAATCTTATATGTCAGTAGAGAGAAAGTATTCCAACATCTAGGTTCAGTATAAGATTGACTATTTGCCTTTTTTTTTTGTTCCTAGGATCTAGCAAGAAATGCTCGTTTTGAACAAATATGGAAGAGCAGAAGGGGCCGCACAGATCCAGATGAGGATTCCTTGCGTGAATTATGCCATCTTTATGATGTTGTTCAAGTTGATGTTGAGGATATGACATCTAGGAAGGTGCAAAAGCCAGAGTAAGTTGTATTTTTACATTTATCCAGTTTTTTTGGTAATATCTTTGTCTTCATAATTACTAAAACTTGATTTTCATGCAGAGTTTCCGAACTTGAAGATAATGCTATTTTGTGTAACTATCTGCCACTGATAAGGGAATATCTTCCAACAGCTGCTGTGGAGATAGAATCTGATATTCGTGCTTATGCATCCAGAGAAGGTAAACTCTAATATCTTAAAGTTATACTGACATCCTCAAGTTTTTACTTATAAATTTTAAGCATACTTCTGTGATTCCCTGATCATCAATAGGATTCCAACTAAGCCTTCCAGATTATAATTATAGATTTAAAACTATCAAGGCTTTTGAAATACTTTGTTTGAAAAACACTAAATCTACACGTGCATTAGGTGAGAACAACACATGGGTAATGTGAAGCACGCCCTTTGCCACTTAAGTTGTGGGTCTCATGTGAGTTAGATGTGGAGCTGCCAAAAGAAGGATGTGTTTCTGGTTTACATTGCACTCAGGCAGCTAATGCATGATGGTCCAGTATCGTCTATTTTATACTTACTTCCACTAGATTCATTGATTTAATGGGGACAAAAATTTTAAAACCAATCTTTGCGTTGTAGCAGCTAGGAAGGACAGGAAGACCTAGGATGACATGGATGAAGGTTTGAGGAAGGATTTGGAAAAGCTTGTGCTGACATAAATTTAAAGCCCTCAATTTTAATGGTGGCGGTATGATATTTGAAAGCTAACAAATGCTTGTGTTGATATAAATTTAAAGCCCTCATATGACATGGTAAGATATTCGAAAGCCCTCAATATTTGGGTTCTGGTTTGGTGGGCCAGGTTGAGTGAGAGTGGGAGAGGAGTTCCTTGTGGGTTTAATCTAACAACCAAAGTAACCTTATGCACCAAATTGAACTCAACAATTAATAGCTAGTAAGTTATTTTAAATCCAACCATGAATTTTAAATCCAACCATGAATAGTTAGGATTAGGTCTTTTTACTGCTGTTGCTTCTACAAAATGAACAAACGGTAGGAGTGGGTCTAATAGGATTGATCTTACAAAGAAAACAAACCATGGCAGCATTAAAATTTAATGTATCAATAAATTACATTTAGGTCTATGAGGCTAAAAATGGGTGGCCTAGTGCATGAGTTCCCACCATTTTAGGGTCTAGGGAGGGTTAGATGTCCATAGCTTTACCCCACATGCAGAGAGGCTGTTTCCATACTCCAAATCTATGACAACCATGTCACAATGGTGCAACCTTACTATTGTGCCAAAGCTTACCTTCATTAAGGTATTATGAAGCTAGCGGTGAATATTTGAGATCAGGTTCCTTTACTGTGCTTAGCTTAGCTATATAAAATAAGAAAACAAACCCTAGTGGTGAATGGTGGATTCCTTATAGGATTACTCTACTAAAGAAAACAAACCCTAGTGGCACTACATTGTAATGTAGCAATGATTCGCTATTAAGGCACTTAAAGCTGGCGATGAGTAGTTTGGATCGGGTTCTTTATTGTTTTTGGTTAATATTACATAGGGTGTGGATGGGTTCCTATAGGACTTAATCTAATGGAGCAACCTAAATAATAGTGTAAAAAATTTATATTAGTGCTCGTGTTGGTAGTATTCTTGTTAGTTTTCTTATCGAGGGTGTCATCCCATCTGCACAAAATCCTATCTTTTAACTGTAACCATATTCAGTTCCTGCTGCTTAGAGCATCCTCTGAAGAAGTATGAACGTAATGGAGTGCAAGTATCCAGTAGCGACATCCAATTAACTAAAAATGGACCTTTTTGAAAGATTCTCTGATAATTTTCCAAAAGGCTTCCATATTCCCAATAATGTTATACATTCTGAGAAATGTCTATAATGTTATACCGTCCAAAAAAATGTTCTTTAGATTTATACTCCTAACTCACATTTTTGTAAAACTAGTTTCTATAATTTGGGTGTCATGGACGTATGCTATTTTGGGAGTATTAATGCAGACAGACAAATATGTTATTCAGAAATTTGGAAATATATTGTCACCTGTTACATTCCTTTATGATAATTCTGTGCCTTGATGAATAGATAACTTTGTCTATGACTTGTACACTGTGGAGGATGGTTTGAATAGTAATGGGGAAGACAAAGCAACTGGTTATCCACTGTAAGGAAACTTGATTCATGTCATTTTCTTTCTTTAATTTATATTATTTCAAAGTGGATTCTTTAAATAATATTGACATATGAATTGCCTTTCCAGGGTGCAAGTAAATGATGATGATGATGAGTATTATGATGGCCCCTTGCAGTTGGAATATGAAAGTGATGATTCAAATGGTCTGTCTGTTCTATTCCTTTCATCTATGTGCGCGTGGCATTGGAGTTTGATAACAAATTTCCTGTTTGGCCTGCAGCTGAAGATAATCCACGGAATGATTATCCTGATGAAGAGTCATCTAGGGATGATGAAGATGAGAATAGAGACCCTTTCAATGATTTAGAAGGTTCAGACTCTCAATATGAAGAAGAAATTGTTGATGTTGACGAAGAATCTGAGGACAACCAGAGATTTGAATATAGTGGAGACCAACATTATACCTATCCAAAAAAACAAGCTTGATAAGATCTGTAATACCGAGTTTTTGTGATGATGCATGCCTTATTACCAATGTATCGTCCAATTTGCAATCATTTTTGTGAATCTCTGATTGCACACTCCTTCAATTAAACCTTATTTACAAAGTATGATATCAAAATTTAGTAGCTGGAAAAATACTGCCTTATCTGAAGCATATTGTTGAAAATTTTCTTTTGATAATATATTTGTCTATTGTTAAGGTTGCTCATGTCTTGCTGTACAAGAGCATGTTCTCGTTATGGTATACAATCAATGGGTTGAAAGTGTGTTCTCTAAATCAGTTGCTATTAGCTTTTGTTTTGATTGTCTTCCCATGAACATGAAAGAAAAAAATACAGCAACCCTCCCAGGACCACATAGAAAAGCAGGCCTAATACCACCCCACAGGCAATCACAATCTTCGTCATGAAAGAAATCCCATCTCGCCCATCTCTAGAAACCCTCACCTAATAACTGAACCCAGTTCCTTCCTCCACTTCTATGACACCCCCTACCAGTCCATAGAGATGACACACTTTCTCTGAGTCATTTCCACTGCCATTTGTATACCAAACAGCAGTTCCATGCATGAGTTCGCACAATCCTCCTCGCCAACATTGACCTTTGGAGATGGAGTCCTCTGAACGGTGTCGATTTTTTCCTGTTTCACCATCTCAACTTTTGAGGTGGCAAGACCGCATAACCCGTTGTAAATTCCCTCCTCTGTCTCCAACCTTATCTAGCATCCTTGGAATCTCAAATTGTTTGCGGAAGATCACAGAATTCAACTGCTCGATATGATGCTTCGAACTTTCCTCTACGAGCAGAATAGCAGTAAAGCTCCAAATATCCTCTACATCCCAGTTCTAAGAATCTGGCTGGTCCTCTGCCCATTGCTAAGGTTTGCCTGATCTTCCGATTGTTCCGGTTGTTTTTATCGAAAATCTTTAGCCCCTTGGAACTTAATATGGTGGAAGCAATCCTCAGATCTTTTTTAGGCCTCAAATCTCAGTGGGCATACCCTTTTCCCTTCCAATTCAGATAAGTTACGGGCTTGTCGGCTTCAATTTCGAACGGGTACGATTTAGTAAGTCAGGTTCTGTGACACGCTGAGTCAAAATACATCATCTCGATATTGGTTTCTGCATCGGTGCTATCATGTTATTACGGTGGGTATCGAACTGCAATGGAGTCAAAGTTCGGTCCTTGCTCTTCTTTTTTTTTTTTTTTTTTTTTGGTGGTTTCCCTTGGTAAGAGCGCAGTCTTCTGCGATCGCATCTTCGAGCGACCGCAGGCAATTGCGACCTAGGCAGTCCGTCCGAGAACGCTTCGACTCCCCCTCGGGAAGGAAAACCGCTTGCTTCGCGGAGCGTAAGCAACCACAGAGCGCTTTGGAACCCAAATCCATCTCCGGATCCCTCTTCAGTCTTCTCCTCCATTATTCTCCCACTTCTCACCATTCCCAGATGAAGGCGGGCGGCAGGACACCGGATGGGTGCTCGAGAGGGCGAGGGATCCCTCGGGGTCGCGAATGGGTAGGCCAATTCGCTGATTTGGTAAAAGTTTCCTTTTTGATCTGATTTTGTTCTATTCGATACTAGAAGGGTGAGATTAGTTCTCATGGTGATGTTTTGATTGGTTTCTGGGTTCTGTTTCTTGAATTTGGGAAACATTTTGAGGTTTGGGTTGCGCTTGGTTGCATTTTGCAAGGAAAGTCGGTTTTTTGTGTAGGATTATGGGAATTAGGGCTTGGAGAACTGTAAAAGGTCGTTCTTTTATACTTTCTAGAGTATTGATTTGGAGTTCTAGAGCAAAATCTGGTTTTTCCTTTGGATGTAAAACGATTTCTTTTGCTGAAATGCGATTTCTTGAGGAATGCCATGCGAAATTTCGAACTGGATGGGGGAAAAAAATAGCGCCTTTTGAACATTTTCTCTTGCCTTCTCATTGAAATTTTTTCTTTTAACTTGCAGAATATAGATTAGGACATTTGGAGGGGGTTAGGAACATTCTGGTTTTTCTGCATGCGGTATTTAGTGTAGATTTTGTTTTGATTTCTTTTCTAGTTCACATTCACTGTACCTGTTAATGTAGTGTTATGAATTTTTGTGACTGCATGCGCAGTCGATTCTTGTTCTGTGCTTCTGCTAATTCTCTGAAATAGAGAATTCAATAACCTGACGTTGAGTGTGTTAGGAACTTTTTGCCTGTGAGCATTTCAGTATGAAAAATGAATCATGAAGGTAGTGCTGAAATGGTGATGCATTGTTGGCAGGACTATGTCCTCTAATGATAGTCTTCTGATAATTTAACTAATATTGCGTAATCTTGTTATTGGATTCAATTGTATGACATGGCTGAGATGTTATGAGGTCCTAAGTCAAAAGGCCCACCGGCCCAAAGTTTCTTCTACAATGCTGTTTTTTTCAAGTATACTAGCCGTGATAGGTTTTCTGCACAAGAAAAGGAATCCTATATTTCTTTTATTATGTTTTTATCCATCATGGGAAAAGAGGTGCTGATGAGAACTTTTACCACTTGTTGATCTGAAGCTTCAAGGAAGAGAAAAGAGGATTTTGTTTATAGAACACTTAACGGCGCCATGAAAGCAGTGTTGCGCAGCACAAAAGTGAAACGGGATTTAAATAGTTTGGTGATTCGATGAGGCTGCTAGGAGTCCTCGAAAGAAGCAAATAGATTGGTAAAAAATGATCAGGAACCAAAATAGAAGCCCATGATTGGGAACTTCATGATGGTTTTCTCCACAATGACCACTTTGTAAGCTATGATTATTGCATCAGCTTTAGGGTTGCTGGTTTTACTTTTGTCTATGCTTTGCTGGCCGAATTCATACCTCACGATCCATTACTTTAGAATG
Organism: Phoenix dactylifera; assembly: GCF_051530095.1. Lineage (NCBI taxonomy): Eukaryota > Viridiplantae > Streptophyta > Magnoliopsida > Arecales > Arecaceae > Phoenix > Phoenix dactylifera. The sequence goes on from NC_143197.1 coordinate 29,169,564, forward strand.
AAGTTAGTGCATCTATTCTTACTTCAAATGTTTAGGTTCGGAATAACAAGAAGATGATTTCTCTAAAAAAAAGGAAATAAAAAAAGATGCATGTTTGCAATGACTTTAATATAATTACATTCATCACTGCTATACCATCTTGTGCATATCAGTCATAATGTCATAAAAATTACTTGTGCTACAGTACCAATGGCTTAAATGCTTTTAATGAAATTTTGGATTGGAATTATAGGCATCTAGTGGCAAGCCTTCCGTGTGTTGGGATGATAGGGATTCCGTTTCCTCTTCCAGAGGTCTTAGGGACAAAACTCCACCAATTGTCAGACCAGAGCAGGGAGGAGTTTCTTCAGAGAAAGTGCGGGATAAGAATACTGCAGAACATTCTAACTGTGGTCCAGATATATGCCCTTTTGACATCTGCAAGGGAGATAGCATAGGCCCTGTTAAGCTAAATCTTTCTCTACTTCAAGTCAATAGAGAAAAAAGAAGGGAACGTGAACTCTCGAAGAATGTTCCTCAGCACAGATATTTAGGACCTGGGATGGTCCTATTAAAGAACTTTATAAGCCATCAAGATCAGGTAATTTTTAATCATGTAAATCATTCTTCTTTGTTTCTTTGAAATTATTGAATCAGCCTTGCCCTAAATTTGTTTATGTGGCGTCATCAAAAGTTTAGATTTGATTTATGCAAGTTTTGTTTATTCAATGAATTAGGTCCATATTATTAAACTATGCCGAGAACTTGGTCTTGGTTTAGGGGGATTCTACAGACCAGGTTACAGGGATGGTGCGAAGTTACATTTGCAGATGATGTGCCTGGGCAAGAATTGGGATCCAGAGTCAAGGTTATATGGAGTTAAACGCCCATTTGATGGTGCTGTACCACCCAAAATTCCTGAAGAATTTAAGAATTTGGTTGAAGGTGCTTTTCAAGCGTCTCATGACTTTGTAAGGCAAAACAGTAAAAGTGATAAAAGTGTCGAAGATGAACTTCCATGGATGTTGCCTGATATCTGCCTTGTCAACTTTTATGGCAACGATGGAAGGCTTGGCCTTCACCAGGTACGTACATGAGTTGCCTGTTAATTGTAGTGTCGAAAACAATTCATCTGTTTATTCAACATGCAACTTTTTGAGTATCCATTACCATAGTTCTGATGTAAAGCATATATTAGTACATTACAGCAATACAGATATGTGTAAAACTCATAAAGGTAATAAAATTCACTGGATTTTCAAATTTCTCACAAGTTTGAATGTAGTCACCATCACTCTCTCTAATAAAAAAAAAGACTTCAAGTGTATATTATGTGGTATTGGTTAAAACATAATCAATTTTTGAGACTATATTCTTCTTAGTTTCTCTTTTGTCTTCACTACAGAAAGATAGCAAGGTCTTACTGTTGGCTTTACATTTAATGGACCATGATTAAGCTTCTTAGATTCCTAGCATTAGCACTTTGAACCACTCTGTCAATCAATTTCTAAGTATCGTTAGGGAATCCCCTCCCACCCACCCACCAACCCTCCCCACCCCACCGGAAAGAAAAAAATACGTTTCAGAATTGTCTGTGTTTCAAATGAAGTTGACTTCTTTATAAAGATACCAAACTTTTATTTTCTAGATTTGTATATCAATATCACCCATTCTCCTTATGTAAAATCTGATGTTTCTATTCATCCTCCCTTATAGTGTTACAACTCAAAATTTCACTTTAAAAGTTTAGCCGGAAGGTATTATTTAGGTTTCTTAGCTCTATATAAGTGCTCAAGATTTACCCAATGCATAGCCAATATGAGACTAAATACATATCCGCATGGATCCTCACATACGTTTTTCATTTAAGCCATGGTATTTTCGCCATTCTAAGGATCTCCATTCAAATTTAATTACAAGCATTACAATCGGCCTATGGTCAACCCCAATGGGTCCATGCTGCAGTGCCCTCTAGTCCACATATGCCATGGGCAGGGTTCGCTCTAATACCATTTGTAATATCTCAAGACCTCACTCAATAAAGCTAGATGGAAGGCATTTTTTGGGTTCTATCAAAAAAAAATTATTTTCATTTACTTGTAGTGAAGAAGTGATTTAACATTCTAGTTACTCAATGCAATTCCCTCTGTCATTATGCAGGACAGAGACGAGAGCAAAGACAGTCTTCATAAAGGATTACCTGTTGTTTCCTTCTCTTTGGGCAATTCTGCTGAATTCCTGTATGGAGCTGAGAGAGATGTTGATATGGCTGAAAAGGTTGTACTTGAATCTGGTGATGTTTTATTATTTGGTGGCAAGTCCAGGCTTATATTTCATGGAGTGTCATGTGTTCGGGTCAACACAGCACCTAAGCGCCTGACTGAGGAGACCAAGCTCAAGCCTGGACGCCTCAATCTCACATTCAGGCAATATTAACACGCATGTTTCTTTTGGGCTCTGCAGCTGACATAGATAGTTTCCTAGTCTTTTTTTCGAAACATGATATGACTTTGTTTGCATCATGTCCTGTGTTTTACTTAGATTAAAATTTAACTAAACTAGATGTTCTCATTTTACTTGAATTCGGTCGAACTTTATTATTTTTTTCTTACTGGAGAAACTTGATTTGTTACTTGTCAAGCTTTTGCTCAATAACTGGCAAAACTGCTACAATCTTAATCAACCCCCTTCTCGGAGCGAAAGGTCACTGGTTAAAATGACTGTTGGATTTCCAAAGAAAAAAGAAACTTTTGGAAGCCTACCCAAAAGAAAGGACTGTTGGAAATTGGGCATTACAGCATTCAAGAAAAATTAAAAGTTAGAAGAAAATGAGTGTGTTGAAAATGTCTTATGCATGACTCTTACTCCTAGTTATGGAATTATGGCAGACCTCACAGATGATCACCAGAAGTTTGATGCTTATTAACCGGCCCCGTTAAACAACAATAGCGGCCCCTGAGAAAATCCTTCGCTTTAATCGATCTGAAAAGTTTCCTCACATCTCAGCATCTTCTTAGGCCCTGTTTGGGGGAGCTTTTGGAGGGCCAGAAAGCACTTTTTGGCCCTCCAAAAGTACTTTTAGATGAAAAACTGTGTTTGGTAAATTTTTCAAAAAGCTGTTTCAGCTTTTGCGGGAAGCTGAAAACAGCTTTTGGGAGGAAGCTCCAATTTGGAGCTTTTGGGAGTAGGGGTGCAAATGGGTCGGGTCGGGTCCTAGGTGACCCCGATCCGATCCGGTTTTTTGTTCGGGTCTCAATTTTGGACCCGGACCCGACCCGGTTGAAGATCGGGTTGGGTCGGGTCGGGTCCGAGTCGGGTTCGGGTTCGGGTCGGGTCCGGGTCCGATCGGGTCCAATTTTTTGTGTTTTTGGGAAAAAATTTGGGCAAATCTAATTTGGTCATATCATAATTATGAGGTGCTGGGTGACCCATGACTTGAAAGACTTTGCAATTGAGCTCCAGTCAGAACAGATGACCCATGACTTACTAAGTCGGTCTACAAGCCAAATTTCATATCACACTATTTTTTATCTATATGACTGATTGGACGGAACTCGGTGTCTCCCAGCTCCCCTCTCACGAGGACAAAAAAAATCCCAGACCTTCTTCCAAAATCCAATTCCAATACAGAAAACTGGCACATGACCCATATTCAGTTGCAGTGTTCCCTCACTTTCTCCCTTCAAAAGTTAAAAGAAACAAAAACCAAAAAACAGAAGGAAAAAAAAAAGCAGCTACCGAGACACCAGAGGTCTCAACAGTGTAATAGATCCAGAGAGAATCCTGACGGGCCGACGTTCCTTTGGATTCTGTGAACCTATGCTTGTTGCTAACTTGCTATCCTCCCACACTGACCAACAGTACCACAACCCACGCCAAAAAAAAAGAAAAAAAAAAAGAAAAGACTTTCTTTTGCTTTTTCTCTCTCTCTCTTCGGGTCCATTCGGGTCGGGTCGGGTCCGTTTGGTAAACCCAGACCCGACCCAGAAAATGATTCGGGTCCAATTTTAGGACCCGACCCGGACCCGCGGGTCCTAAAATTCGGATCGGGTCGGGTCTACACGGGTCGGGTCGGGACACGGGTCGACCCGACCCATTTGCAGCCTTATTTGGGAGGAAGCTGTTTCAGCTTTTTTGGAAAGCTGTATTTTTGACAAAAATGCCCATATTAAAATAACATAATTACATAGTTTATCTCTTTATAAACCTAAAAATCTGCTGGAGCCAAGAACCCAAGCCATCAGACTCCCTTCCGTAAGAAAAGGTATTTTTCTTTTCAATTTTTGTATGCATCTCTTGAACCATATTTTAGAAGAAAAAAAATTTAATCCTTTTCCATACCTTCCAAAATCAATTTATTGTTTTTTTTTTTATCATCAACCTCGCGGCCCACGCTGAGGTCCTCCTCGAGTGTGGACCACGAAGAAGAGCCCCTGGACCGCGGAAAATTATTTTATAGAAAATTATTATGAAAAATTATTTTATACTAATAATTATAATATTTTATACCTTTATTTTTGTATTATACTATAAATATAATATCATATTATATTATATCATAATACATTAATATGTTATGTTAAATAATTCAATATTATGTTATATTATGGAAAATTAATTTGTACTAATAATTATAATATTTTATACCTTTATTATTGTATTATACTATAAATATTATATTATATTACATTACATTATAATACATTAATATGTTATTTTAAATAATTAATATTATGTTATATTATGAAAAATTAATTTATAATAATAATTATGAAATTTTATACCTTTATTATTGTATTATACTATAAATATTGTATTATATTACATTACATTATAATACATTAATATGTTATTTTAAATAATTTAATATTATGTTATATTATGAAAAATTAATTTATACTAATAATTATAATATTTTATACTTTTATTATTGTATTATACTATAAATATAATATATATTACATTATATCATAATACATTAATATGTTATGTTAAATAATTTAATATTATGTTATATTACTAAATATTAATTTACTCTAATAATTATATTACTATTATTATGCTATATTAACCTAATATTATTTTAATTACAATAATATTATACTATATCGTATATTTATGTATTGATTTATGTTATGTTTTATTATGTTCTGTTGTATAATACCATGCAATATCCTTTATGGTAATTTTGTCATATAAAAGTACTTTCTCAGTTTATTTACCAAACACAAAACAAAGTACCACAGCACTTTACGAATGTAGTTACCAAACAGCAAACAGTTTTTTATAACAGCTCTACTTCCAACAGCTCTACTGCCAACAGCTCTCCCAAACAGGGCCTTAATCATCCTGCTTAGCTGCAAGATTGATAAACAATTTCCTCTGAAAATTCTATGATTATTATTATTATTATTATTATTATTATTTTGGAGCCAAAGCTCCAGCTCACAGCAGCTATCCACATATATCGTCCTTAGCGTCGACCTTTCTTATTAAATCAGAAATCAAACAAGGCTTCCAACCCAGCTTTAAGGATTGCCAAAATGTTTCCACGGGCCATAGATTGGATGGCAGTTTAGAAGCAGGTGATCCACCTTTTCTTCGGCTTGTTCACGAAACACAGAGCCCATTATAGTTCCATTTCCTTTTCTCCAAATTCTTAAGCTGTCAATAATCTATTGTTTACCATTAGTCACACGAACACTTTTAACCTTCTCAGGGATTAGGCTTCCCCACACAACTTTTTCGGAAAAGAAACCAAACGCCCGCGGTGGAAGAAATCATAGAAATCATTGGATGTGTTTGTGCCAGAGGAACTACAATGCCATTGCCACTTGTCCTTACACTTCTTAAGTGCACAGACTGCAATCTACCGTAAAGCTCCAGCATCAACTTCCCCTTCTTCTGTAAGAATGTATCTAAACAAAGGCCAGATGGGAGGGAATTCTGGATCATCATTTGCTTAATCTTTATGGTTATGAACTAGACGAAATATACTTGGAACAAAATATAGAATGACACGCTATGCAAAGTAGGTCGATCGTACCGGCCCAAGATCTAAAACAAACACCAAACAAAAAATAGAAAAAAAATGTTGAAAGAAAACTAATTGGAAGAGAGAAAAAATGACAACTCACATTCTCTCCTTCTCTTTCTTTTCTCATGCCACACTAAATGAGACACCAACAGTCCCTTTAAATCGAGCATTAATGGGTAAGATGTTCTATTTCTACTCAAATTCAAAAACCAACGCCCACTAAAAGATAAGACTAGATAATTATTCTAGAAGGAATGATTAAGTAAAATAAAATTAGGAATAGAATCCTAAAGATATTAAACTAATGACCAAAATCCTAATAATATTAGGACTTGGCAAGAATCTCAACACAAAAGGGATATTAAGGATGTTCACCTAAGCAAATATCCTTCCGAAATAAATTGTCTTCATCGTCTCCAACTTCTACTCTCATGCAGTTAAAAGACCACACTTCTGCTGCAAGAATACCGATCTGAAGAGGCAAGGCCAAGTTTTTGAGTCCAACCTTCAATAATCCCATATCTTCTTCTTCTTCTATAGTATTCATATGGACCCATAGAGAAATTGCGCTGAAGTCGGTAACTAAGAGTCCCTTGGTAGTCCCACTTCCAAGTTTGCCATGTACACCAGCTCATTTCCTTCTCAAAGACTAGAGAACCCATCAGTGAGTTGATTGTCCCCTCTATAAATCAGAGAGAAACACCAGTTGGTTCGAAGATCATCCTGAAATTTGGGCAAGTGTCAAGTAGAATCAGATTACTTGTGCAAATCATTGCACATACTTCAGTTGAGAGGGCTATTAAACTGGAGTGCAGCTAGCTAGCTAAAGAATCAATCTCGATCCTCTGACTCCATCAAAATAACTTATCTTAGGCAAGATGTCTCTACTGCAATTATTAAAGTATATGGTGGGTTGAGACAGGTGATGAGGGTCATGAGTCGCACTTACGTGTAACATAAGGTTTACTGCAGCAACAGTCGTGCATGACATGATATATAAACTTTCATTTCGTTTGCATGCAATCAGCCACCTGATCTCACTATAGTGCCTCACCCCATTGATTACTGTGGAGGTCCGTGCTTGTACTTCGAGCTCAGTGCTCTATTAATGGAACAGACAAATTCTTGGTTTTTTCAAAAAAAAATTTGCAATGAAGCTACGGAAGTCATGCCACATCACTGGAGATAAGAGAACAGCTCACCGACTCTACCTTCCTTCTCCTTTCTTGTACATTTTCTTTCATTTGTCCTTGTACTTCCATAGCCTCTATGAATCTCTGCGTGTCTGTCCCTTACTTTCTTCTTAAAATAATTCTTCTTTCATTATAGATAGTTTTGGGACTACGATGCATCGCTTACCCGTCCAAATTCGTGCTTGCTCTCGAGCAGCGCCAGTTTTTGCTGAAGAATCGCCACAATATCATCATCTTTTTCTTGCAGACGATCATGATATGGAGGTGGTTTGGAGTGGGGCGGTATGTTTGATGGGAAGGGAGGTCGCTTTTGGTCGTTTTCATGAGATCGAGACTAGCGATCTGCCGGCCTAATGGTCCCAACGGATAGCGAAATCCCATGCCAAGCAAAAAAAATCCCATGCCAACCAGGATGTGACATGCAATTATGAGTAGTAGAATAAAGTGCTGCCAAGTGCTAACCCCGTCGGATGTGCAATGTGTCGACTTGGGTTGCAACTTTTTGTGATGATTTTGACAAAGACACCATCTCCTTTTTCATGTAATGGTGGCCTCATTATACATGCTCTATCAATTTAATTGCATTATAAATTACAAGGTTGTGTGGTTGTCCAAATATGAAATCCTAATACTAGTTGTTTGAGAGGCAAGGAGAGAGACCCATGGGAAGCATCACTTAAGTGAAAATCAAAACCTCTACTTTAATCCGCTAAGCACTTCCATTTCCTTCAGAAGTCAAAAGTATTTTGTTTGAGCTAAAAAAAATCACTAATTCTTGAGAATGAATAACATAGACACAGTTCATTTATAGTTTCTGAGCCTTGTAGTAAAACATTGTCACCTTAATCTGGAGGTTCTATGTAGGCCTCTTTTTAATTAGAGTACAGATCTTAACAGTTTCTGAGATTTTATATAGGCTTGAAAGGCATGGTAAGATCTTCTTGTGCAAGCAGCACTCTTATCTTTTTAGTCCTAAAGAAAACCCTCCACACCTTTCATCCTCGATCGGGAGAATCTCGGGTTTGCAAAAATTAAAGAAGGGCACGTAAGGATGTAGAGATGTTTTTTTTTCTTTGGTGACTAATTTTTAATCTTGCTCTTCTTGTTTGGAAGCTCCTTGTGCAGTTTTTCATCTCCCTTCTTTTTGTACATAATTTTATACTCTAATAAATTTGGGAAAAGTTTTACCCTTGCTCTGTTTACACTCAATTTTTTTTCCCTGGAGAAGTAAAATAAGCGTATGCATTAAAAAGGAGGGTGAACATAGAAGTATTCAAAACTATCAAATACTTTTTCTGATATGATTGCAATCATCCATCTTCTTCCTCGCACACACTATATATGTCCAACAGTACTAGTCATACTTTTTTTAAAAAAAAAAAAGGTGAAAAACACAACTAGTTAAACATAGTGTCGTACTGTCATTTTAGAGTTCTTTGTAAAAGAGTCCCGATCCCTGCTCTTAGTAAAATAATCTTTTGCTGAGGAGCAGGGTGATTGATCCATGTTGCAAGAAGCACACCATCCAAGTAAGATTAACATATAAATAAAACATTAAATTCTATTATTCGTTGTTAATAAAGCTTTTGTGAGGACTAGCCTTATCGGAGCGGCCCGTGCCAACTGAGAACCTGAAGGCCTCTTTCCAGTCGGTGAACCATGGCAAAGGAGGAGGAAGAGTTCTCCTCCACTATAAACTCTACTGGAGGCCAAGAAAAACCTAATCTTCCATTCTATTTAAGCCATCGACTCTCCCTAGTTCATTCTCACTAGACGATCCTCTCTCATATGCTGCTATCTTCTTTTCTTTTTCTCCCTTGACTGCTGATGGCCTAAACTCCTTGTGCTCGCCAGAAAACACAGCCAAGCCTCACCAAAATTAGAGGTATGACCCTTAATCTCCCTCCCCTTTGTTTTTCCACTCGCCGGCCTCATCGTCGGCCAAGTCTTTGCCGAAAAAATCTATGAAAGTAGGGGCTCTTTTCATCCCCTATTTTCCGATCCAAACCCCCTATTGTTCTTTTTTCGGCCTCCTTCGTTGCCGGCACTTGGTGCCAAAGATGGGGCTTGTCCCCTTTGATGTCTTGGGCCGTCATCGGAGCCCCATCGTCGAAGATCATAAAGGAAAAAAGAGAGGAGCCAGAACCCCTATTTTTGGCCCTTTTTTCTCTTCTTTTCGTCGTCGACCACCCTATCACCATCATCGGTCGCCTCTGTCGCCGGTCTTCCAGTTGTCAACCACCACGGCCACCTGATTGTGGCCCTCACCTCCTTCTTCCTCTTTCTTCTTCTTCTTCCTCTCTTTCCTCTTTTTTTCTTCTTTCTTTTTGTTTTTCTTTCTTGTTTCTCTCTCTTGTCCCTCTTTCTCTCTCTAAGTACACTTAGGTATCTTGGTTTAAGATCCTATCATCCTTTGTTTGGATCCAGGTGGAGGCCCTGAACTATCTCGGTACTCGAGTGGTAGGCTAGCACATTACCTCGATCGGCGTTGTCAAATTTTTTTAGAATTCGGTCATCATTCATCTTCATTGAGCCATTTAAATCATGTTTGATCTTGATCAATTCAGTTCATTTTGTTCAGATCGACCCATGCAGTCAGGTATCACCGCCAGATTGATATTGCCTTTCATCTATCCTGATTTGGGCATGAGATCGTATCTCCAATGGCATCTTTATTTTTAACTTTATTTGGCTTTTAAGATAATGATAAAATTAATGATATTTTAATGATATTAAAATAGGTAAATCTGATCCATCTAATTGAAGTAAAATTTTTGAAGCAAGAAGAGAAAAGTAACCTAATGCTTTAAAATATATTTTTCAAATTTTTGGTAAAATAATAATTAGTTTAATAAATTTGGTTATGATATCTGTTTTACATTTGGTTAAATGGGTCAGACATGTTATTGCTACGATAGTAATTATTTTAATTTATGTTATGTGTTATGTTATGAAATTTGAAAAATATGATTGGGCAAATAGTAAAATTTGTTTTATATGTATGTATTTTTAGCACGGCTATGATCTGGCCCCGCCAATGGAGATTATTCGTTGGCCCTATCATCTTGTAATCTGAGAAACTGTTTCGACACTAAACCACCGATGATTAGAATAGTAGTATTTGGTACTCTGTGCATTCTGTATCTGACCTATGCCACTGGATTACGTGGTCATATCCAGATGTTGCGTTTCTAGTATCAGTTTATAAAAATAATAGTAAACTTTAAAAGAGATATATGCATTATACGAAATTGATTTATTCCTCGTTAATATCTTGCTTTTTAACTAATTATTTATTTGGCATGTTTAGACTCTACTTTGGGGGTGTTATGTTGCTTATTGGGCTAGTGTAGCTCATTATTTCTTTTTTTACTATTTTTTAGACCCAGATTTATGATTGCTCATAATTTGAAGGAGTACGCTAGATCTTCTAAAGATATTCCCAATTATTGGAGTTCTAGTTTAGACTAATTTAGTTAGAACATTTTATTTGATTTGAATGAGTTAGTATATTTTGACACATGTCACGTTGGAATAATTGATTATGAGAATGATTTTGTTAAGATCTTAATTAAATTAGTTTTTGAGCATCGAAAAATTATTATTATTATTGCTTCCAGATTATTATGACTTGATTTATAGCCTTGTATGCTTGCATGGTTCCTCCTACAGACATACTACATCTATTATGCTCTGGGTTTGGAGTGCACTCCGAGTTCATGGCGTGACAGCTTTAAACCATCATCCTCACTGTGCAAACCAATTAAGGACCTCCTTCTCTATCATTCTTCTCGGCACTCTTGGTATAAATGCCAGCAAATAATTCAAGTTCCATATATTCACAGCATAGTAAATTAGCACCAAGAGGTTGGTCTCACTGGAAATGGGCAGCACATTATCAAAACATGCCAGCTTTATGCGCATGTCTTAAATATCTCTCATTAGAACTTGCCAAATAACACCTCACTGCCATTCCAGCTAAGTTAGGGCAGAAAATTTTCCGATTGGACCAGGCCCACCGTTGAACTAGTGGACCGTGCGAACCGACACGGACAAAAATTATATTGTTACTTTATTTTTGCCCATATTGCTTTTTGCTTAGAATGGTCCACTAATTGAGCAATGGATGTGGCCCAACTATAGTTACTTTGGATGGCATCCGGCGGACAACATGTTAGTATCCTCGTCAGCATTCTTTTTTTTTTTTTTTTTGGTAAAACAGCATTCTTTTGTTTGCATCCTAATAGACCATTCACGTTCCTAAGGAAAAATACAAACTGCTATGGGCTGACGGAGAGGTGGGCCTACAAAGAACATGATAACGGCTTAATTGAAACATGACAGCTTTAATTGTGTGTAGTTGCCAACCAGGCAAGCCTAGCCAAGCCCATAGTATTTTTTTGGCTGAGAGCAGCAATAAATCCGCGGCCGATACCAAACCAATTGTCGAGGTTTCTTTCGCCTGATATGATATGTGGGGTGCGATGACATGGTATCTTTGGGATTAATGCCTCCGGTGCACCCATCGCATTCAAAGCAACACTATCAAGAAGGGGTTTCAATAAGTAGACCTAGAAAAATAAAACACATATAAATTTAGATATGTCACACTTATATATCCACCAAAAAGTACTTCGGATCCACGTTTCCTACATGTTCCTTTAAATTAGATCCATACATGGTGTTTCGCTTTCAGAAAAAAAATATATGTATGCACCACATTGCAGTGTATGCCATCAATTAGAGCCTCTCATTTCTGCAACGATACGCCAACATGAGTATTTGATGAATGAGATTTATAAAAATGGATGATTATGATTAGTTGCGTGCATCACCATATGGTGCATCTATGTGTACAATACAAGTTCTCCACTTTCAAGAAAATTATTAGGCCATATATCGAAAAAACTAATGAGGCACACCGAACACATCCTCTTTTCATTTTTGTGAGAGAAAAAAAGAAAAAACCCAACACATGCATCTTTCTTTTATCATTGAAAAATGAATAATAATAAGCAAAAGGTCTGATCACATGTCAGATTACTACTTAGTTTACTAGGCTGACATGGCAATTGAGAATCGATGAGGCATTCAACAAGTTATTAGTGCTGGCCAGGCTTATTGCTCAGCCAATTAGCAAACTTCATATCAGCTCAGCAATTTGAGTGGTGATTTGATAGGTGGTCTCTAGCTTTTCTGAAATATTTAGCATGCTGCATAGTCATTAGAATTTGTATTATTCTTTTAATGTCATCTAAAAATTAAATATGTTGATCAAGATCAATCTCAAATTTAATTCTCTCCAGGCATATGGATTCTAGGAGGAAATGTTTACCAAAGCAACAAAAAAATATGTTGTTTTCAGTGCATCTATTATGAATTATGTTAGAAGGTCGATTATCATAAACGTCATTTGTTTCATGATATACTTAATGAAATTTGATTTGTGAGCCTTCATACTTCCACATCATCTAAAACCCACTACTAATTTCACATGGGGATATTGGCGTTAAAAATTTTAAAATAATCTAAAGTTTCAACATGGTTCGACATATTTTGTCTTCCTTTTTCTTTTGAAATAAAAAGAAATACGCCGATCCAAATTTATTATTTTTAAAAACAAGTACATAAGTAGGAAGGAGGAAATTGGCTTGTTGCTTACCAAAAATGCATGAGATCATAGTAGTAATCCACATGAAGCAAATAAGATTGGCTCGACTCGACTGTTATCAAACTTGAGTAGCTCGAATAGTTTCCCGGGTCAAACTTGAGTAGCCAAATACTCGGTCCGAAGATTCACAAGCTTAATCAAATTTTTTAAATAATATATATTATTTAATTTAATATTTTAATATATAATATTTTATTTTAATTATATTTTTAAATTATGATCAAGACTGAAATTTAAGCTCGGACTCGAACTTTAGTATAACTCAGTTGGTATTCGGGTCAAACCTCAAACTCGAATATTTTAAATTGTGTCGGACTCAAGCCTCTACCAAACTTCACTTCGCTTAATTGCATCCTACCTACCACCATGGCTAATTGAATTCTATTAATTGTATGTCCTTCGCTAGCTACAAAACAAATTCTAAGCTCTACCCTTTGTCCCCTTCTCTCCACATGCATTGGTGGACCACATGACATAAGATCACAGATCATCAACTCTGGACTTATCCCAGTTGGGAAAATCAATCACTTAATAAAATTATAATCTATACTGTGATTTGTACTATGATCTTGTCATGTTTTTGGTGGGAGTTTTGTACTATAATCTTTCTTTTCCAAATTTTTGTACTACAGCCTTTCATCTTTGTCCCAATAACCAAGCCACGAGCGTTCCCTCCACACGACGCGTGCCCGGCCTGAGATAAATTTACGCGATTTGCTGTCTCTATGAGGATCTCCGAACATAAAATCCAAAGATGGAAAGGAAGGCGACAAACAAATCAGTATCCTTCAGAATTTTGTTTTGGTCTAAGACGTGTATGAGTGGATCTTAATTGGTCTAAGACGTGTATGAATGGATCTCCTTGGACCCGTATGGCTTTGTGATTCTGATATGATATCTATTTCCATTAATGTTCCAATATTTTCCATCACAAGGCTCAACTCCCACGACTAATCCCGCGAAAAATGAGAAATATATTTTCTTAAAAAAGCAATAAATTAATTTGTTAGATAAATCCTGATTAATTTCTGTACTATCCAAATTCGTTCTAGGTCTAGGGATATTTGGCAAAATCTGATTTTAGGAATGACAATTTATGATCCGAACCCACTTTAAGCAGGTTCGAATTTGATATAAATGGGCTTAGGTCGTAAATAGATCAATTCATCTAATTCTGCTATTAAATTGACTGGGTTGAGATTTAAATCTTTAATCTGTTTAATCCATTTTGATATGTTTAATAATTATAACCTGACCGCTTAACCTGTTTAACCTATTTAAATTAATTTAACTTGTCTAAAGCATGTCTAACCCATTTAACCTATTTAATAAATGAGTTATATAGCTCGGGTTAGGTTACCTGTTTGATAAACTGGTCGGATTCAGATTTGAATTTTTGACCTGTCTAATAAATAGGATGGGTTTGGATTGATGAATTTTTGATTTGACTAGCATCCAATCTAATCTGTATCTGATTTGACCTGATCCGATTGCCATCCCTATCTAATTTTGACTCATTTAATAATCGGTCGGGTTATGACCCTATCCATTTAACTCGTTTAAAATCTATTCGAAACTTGCTTAACATATTTAATCCGACCTGTTTAATCTGACTCATTTAATCTGACCCGTTTAAGCTATTTAATATGTTTAAATTTATTTAGCCTATTAAAAACCAATTTAATTTGTTTAATAAATGAGTTATGTGGGTCAGATCAGATTATCTATTTAATAAAAAGATCGGATTCAGATTTAAAATTTTGACATATTTAATAAAAAGATCGGATTTAGATTGATGGATTTCTGACCTGTTCTACATCCAACCCGATCCATATTCGACCTGACCTGATCCTGATGCCACCCCAGTGCTTGACCTATATTGTGTTCACCTTGAGTACGGGCTAAACCCAGATTTATCCAACCTAGTGCGCCACCATAGCTGGCGGCTAAGATTACGATACAAGCAAGATAAAATCTGAATCAAGCAATCCAGCACAAGCTCAAAGATCCGAGAAAAGATTTCAGCGTGGTTGCATCTGAATCTAAGGCCAATTTTATCATTTTATATTGATATTTTATAATGAAACTAATAAAGCCACTGTACCTCTCCTCCTCTATATATTTATTGCCCTCCTCTTCTCCCCAACGCGCCCGCGTATAGAGAGAGAGAGAGAGAGAGAGAGAGGGAGCGAGTGGAGAAAGGAGAGACCTCTGCTCTTCCAAAAATCTTGGAGGCCCTTTTCGGGAACGAAGTATACCCCGATACGGACGCATATCGGGCGCTAAGGAGAAAAGGGCGATGGCGATGCAGAGGCTTTTCTTGAGACGGCTCTCGTCTGGGGCACGAAACAGGGGTTTGTCTCGACTGGCCGAGGCCGAGGCATTCCCCCGAGAGGAGAATGCCGCCGTCCTTCCCAAAATTCCCCCCTTCGACTACTCCCCTCCGCCGTACACCGGCCCGCGGGCGGCTGAGATCCTCGGCAAGCGGTCCGAGTTCCTCAGCCCCTCCTTGTTCCACTTCTACAAGAACCCTGTACGTCTTCTCTCTTCACCCAAAAAGAAAGATATTTTTTCCTTTAAAATGGATTTTGTTTTTTATATTTTTTCGTGGATTTTGTGAATTTAGTTTGACATGTTTGTTCGTTTGATCTGGACTTTCTTTATTGATAAATTGGTTATTTTTTTTTTGTTTTTATTAGGATTTTTCTCCTAATTTCTATGAATAATGTCGGTCGTTCGTTCGTTCGTACATGAACATGAGTTGATGCTTTTCACTCGAAATAATTCTTTATTCTTTTCTTACTAATTTTTTATGGGAAGGGGAATCGGGATCGGGATCGGGATTGGGACGAGTTGTTGCTTTTGTTTTTATTAAGGCATATCCAGTTGTCAGCAATAGCAATTAGTATTATTCATAATATTTTTATCAATTTATATTATTTTTTTATTAGCATAATATTGTTTGAGTAATTTTAGAAATCACGTGATAATCTGTATCATTTATAATATATTTTTTTGTTAGCGTGATCATATATCAGCCTACATTATTATTTTTTATATGGAGTCTGTATACGAATATATATAACTCCTGATATATATCGAATGCGATGAAACTTTCCTCTCTTTTTTGTTTTTTCATCTTCTGCAAATATTTTAACAACAAGGTTTGCTTTAGCCAGAAACTTCTATCTTAGATGTCAGACCTGCTTGAGAAACTCTCCAAAATCTCACTTCCACACCCACTTCCTTAGGACTTCTTCTATGTTTTTTCTCAAATATGTCATCCTCCTTCCCCACGGTCAATTCTTCTTCCTCACCCTCTCCAGCTTTAGGTAATGAGGGTTGTCTATCACCAAGATTGTTGTGAAAATATTATTATCATATGTTTGCCGAACCTTTTTTCTATCCTTATTTTTGCTTGTGATGCTTCCAATATGAACCTTAATATAGTAGTAATACATGTAATCAGCATTAATTGCCAAACTAATCAACAGCAATATGTATGTCCGGGGTTTATCAAAAGATCACAGAAAGTGCAAGTTTTAGAAGGAATCTATTATCTGTTATTTTCTGAGAATAAGAGGAAGCTAATAAAGTTTTGGCGTCTTTTAATTTATATGAACCACTATACAATTTGTGATTTAGGTAGTTTTTCAAGTGGGATTTAGCAATTTTAATTATATCATGATTCCTTAACTGTTTGCGTGAGGACCAGTGCATGTGTGTATTTAGTTCCATATTGGCTATGTACTGGGTAGATCTTGAATACTTATATAGGGCCAAAAAATATGTACTTATACAGGGTTAAGAAACACAAATAATACCTTTTGGATAGCCTTTTTGAGTAAAGTTCTGGATTGTTACAAATGGTATGAGAGCGGCCTGACCCATAGTATATAGATTATGAGACTACAGCACGGGCCCGTTTGGATTGACCACAAACTGATTGTGGTGTTTGTGATTGGATTTATAGTACTTGTGAATGGATTTATAGTACTTGTGAATGGATTTTGGCCCTTAGCCTGGTGAGGATGTCAGGGCTTAAACGCGGGGAGTTTGTGAGACCCGTGCAAGCGTGTGTTAATCCCAAATTAGCTATGTACTCGATAGATCTTGGATACTTATGCAGGGCTAAGGAACCCAACCATCTAATTAGGCAATAAAATGCAATTATGCAGATCTTTATCAAGTATTTAGTAGAACTGCCAAGCACCATTGTTTTAGTATCCACAACCATTGCAACTGAATGCTTGTGTTGAGATGACAGCTAAAGCTATTTCACTGGGATGATGTTTTTGAGTGGTAAAGATAAGCCTTGCAATCTAGGTGTTTGAAGGAGTTGTTTCTGCATAAGCACAAGGAACATTTGTTTAGGTCTACTTTGATTTAGAGGGTGTGTCTCATAATGGAAAAATTCAAGGGCAACCTGGTGAACAGGATTGCAGGGGAATGGAACTTAATCCTGATAATATGAATCATGGTTCATCCAGGAAGGTAGACACCCTTCTTGGACTTAATTGTCTGTCTCACTTGTTTTTACTATTCTGGGGATTCTATGAACGTACTGGATGTGCAGCATGAGATTTGTGAGGACTATTTCCATTTGCTGGTGATCTATATGACAGGGAATTGGCTGCAGGACTGGGTTCTTCAGTCTGTCTCACACATAATTTTCAGCAGGCATTGGTTTAATAGTCTTTTGTATAAATAATTTTAAAGTTTAAAACATTTAATGCAGTTGAAAACAATTTGGGTAATTGGTCCAGAATTCTTATTTCTGATAATTCCTGAAAGCTGGATCTCTCACAAGTTACTCAGATGCGTATTGCTTTTTCTCCATTATTTAGCCTTTGTAAGATAGATGCTTGCAAGAAAGAATAGACTTGTTATCAAGGTACGCTATCTCGTTACCGGGCTCTATACCGGTGCCACTCTGTTACGTGTTAGTATGTCCAGTACAGAAGCTGGTTTAGCGTACTGAGTGTTGGTGAACCCCACGTACCATATACCCGTATCAAACTAGTACGGTATAGTACATGTTGTACCGTCTAGTTCAGTACAGTATGACATACCTTGCTTGTTATCTAATATAACTATTTTGGTTTCATGAAGTACATTTGTGTTATAGATATGTAAGGATTGATTTTTCTAATAAGTCATGATTGATCTAGTGGAAGCAATTCATATTCCAGTGTATATCATTTTATAACTTTCTTGTTCTTTTTATTGATAATTAAACTGAATAAAAGATGAATAAGTAGCATTAACTTGAAGTTCTGATCGGCCAATTTTTGCAAGATCTTGCACTTTTACTTACCACCATTAAAATCATTGGTCTTTTTCATGTGATGGTTAATTGGTTGTGGCATGAGTATAATCTAAACAACCATTTTTAGTGGTGTTTGTTGTGTAATGATGCTGAAATTCATTGTTTGTATGGTAGACCAGATTTGTATCTGTAGCGTACCCTAAAGAAAACGTCAGTTTTGTATTTTTGCAGTTGAATATAGTTGATGGTAAGATGCAATATTTGTTTGATGAGGATGGGCATCGCTATCTTGATGCATTTGGTGGGATTGCTACTGTTTGTTGTGGCCACTGCCACCCTGAAGTTATTGAGGCCATAATTAGTCAGACGAAACAGCTGCAACATTCTACTGTTTTATATCTAAACCATGCTATTGCAGATTTTGCTGAGGAATTAGCCTCAAAGTTGCCTGGTGATCTGAAGGTTTGGTTCTTTTCCCCCTTTGTTTTTCAAAGAACATCTAGCTTCTTCCAATTTATTGAACTTTTAACTAATTCTTTTTTCACAGGTTGTTTTCTTTACAAATTCTGGCACAGAAGCAAATGAGCTGGCATTGATGATTGCCCGGCTTTATACTGGTTGTCATGATATTATATCACTCAGAAATGCATACCATGGGAATGCAGCCGCAACAATGGGTGCAACTGCTCAGTGTAACTGGAAATTTAATGTTATTCAGGTACATAAAGTACGAGAATGATATTTCTAATACATGTTGATGTTAATGTTAATGCTCACAACTAAGACTACTGCAGGTGGGATGTGCTTGGCAAGCGATATACGTAAAATACATCTCAAAGTTTATTGCGAGTCTGATTTGGTGATGCGCATCCTAGAATATATAAAACAATCATTTTGATCGAATCTTAATGATGCCAGCAATGATAATTTGTCTTTTCTGGTCAGTAATTAAGTTTATATAATACTGACACATGTTTCAAAGTGATTAGATCAGCCTAATCTTCCCTAATAATACTGATAATACTGAATGTGCAATAATGGGGTAAAGCTCATAGATCTTGAGCAGGTTGGAGGTAGGATTTTTCTCTTCTCATGGGAGACTGGCCTCCCTTTTGTTTGTATTAATGATCAACTTCTAGTCATAAAATGTATTGCTTTCTAAAAAGTTTCTTTGCTATTCAATTTTAGACCATGCTAATGATGAGAAAATGTTTAGCATCAGTTGTAAAATACTGATATCTATCATTCGATTGAGCCTAGCTTTCTATATTTTGATCCTTTTCTGATGTTACCAGAGTGGAGTGCACCATGCACTGAACCCAGATCAATACAGAGGTGTTTTCGGATCAGATGGAGAAAAATATGCGAAAGATGTTCAAGAAATCATCGACTTTGGAACTTCTGGGCAAGTTGCTGCTTTTATTTCGGAAGCCATCCAAGTATGCTATGATCAATAGTTTCCATATGCTGCTTTTTTAATATCAGTACTTGTTAAACTTCTTTTTGTTTAAAAAAAATGCTTGTTAATTTGTGTGGCCTACCATGTTGATTTCACATATGAAATGAACAAGATGCTGCATTTATTGTATATAATTTTTTATCTGTTATTTTTCTAAAAGTTGTTCATTATGTGAAGTAGAAAGCTCCTTTCTGTATGACAGGGAGTGGGTGGAATACTGGAATTAGCGCCAGGTTACCTGCCTGCCGTGTATAAGACTGTAAAAAAGGCTGGGGGCCTCTGTATAGCAGATGAGGTCCAGGCAGGATTTGCACGAACAGGAAGTCATTTCTGGGGATTTGAGGCTCATGGTGTTGTGCCTGATATGGTAACAATGGCAAAGGTTAACTTCTATGTCCCTTTCTTTTGTGAACCTCTGGTGTTTTTGAAAGTCATAGAAACTTGCTTTCATCTTTCCAACGAGTTTGCCATCATTTTTGGATCTAGAACCCTTTTTTTGAACATAGAATCATTGTAACCAAAAAAAACATAGAATCATTGAACTGCCTGATGGAAAAGGTATTTCTCTAATTGTGTTGGCCAGAAAATTTAGCATCTTTTGGGGAGGTGGATGTAGTGGTAATTGCAAAATGTAATATTAAACTTGACACTCATCTCATTGGACTGGCCAGATTATATCTGGAATGGGAGATGAAACCCTCATATGCCATCTAACTGTATAGTATTCCTGATATTACTGTCAACTCAAAATTGTTACTAAAGTTTATAGTCATGTCTTTCAACTTTGTTCTGTTCTAGGGTTTAATTTAGGCTTGACTGATTCTTTTGCATTGTCATCAGGGTATTGGAAATGGGATACCTATTGGAGCAGTTGTTACTACTCCAGAAATTGCTCAGGTCTTGACCCGCAGAAGCTATTTTAATACCTTTGGCGGTAATCCTGTTTGCACTGCTGGAGGGCATGCTGTACTTAAGGTGCTTGAGAAAGAAAAGCTCCAAGAAAATGCACATGTTGTGGGATCTTACTTGAAAGACCGACTCAAGGCCCTCCAGGAAAAGCATGAAAGTAAGCTTATGTCTAATAGAGATTGCCTGCCATAGTTATGTCTTTAAAGTTGCAGTCTTTGCTTCAAAGCTTCGTTATTATTTGCTTGTAAGAAAGCTTTTATATACTCTGCTATGGGAAGCATGCCATATCAACATACATACATTTTTGCGCAGTCTTGGAGAATTAAAGAAACTGATTTTATTATGTTTAGTAACAATCAGACTATGCTTTTATACTTACATGTATAAAAGAATATTTGTAGGAAATATTTTAGTATTTGGGTGATTATTTGTCGCTTCAGGCCTGTGCCAGCTTTGGCAGGAGGCGGTAAATTGGTAGAATGCCAAAAGAAAAGGGCACGAAGGTAAACTATAATACTCCCTTAAAGAATTTCCTATTCATCTGATTCTGGAACAGGGATTCTTTTAGCAAATTGAAACTGATTCAGGTTAAACCAGCCTCGGAAGTCTGTGATTACTGTAATGGGCTAGACGAGGATAATCTGTCTAGAGAAGCTGCAAGTGTGACTGCTTTGGCAGGATCCCTTCTCACCCTCATGTAATTTATGCAGCCTTGTCCTATATGTGCTAAGTATGAGCTTTGTTTCCATCATAACAACATACACCTTCAAACATGAAAAATCCTATCCCCTCTCTCTCCCATCAGTTATTCTGGTCATCTATAGCATGTTAAGATGTTTCTTTTATATTTTATGAATATGAGGTCTAACATTTGTACTAACTAGATATTTCATAGATCTGACGTGTATCCTTGTATTCCACATGAAAGCCATTCTGACAATTTTTGGCAAAACAACTTGTTTTTCCATTTTTTTCCCCTTTAGTTTCTCTTAATTATGTTGGAACTTGCTATTGGTTTTCCATAATTTTACTCAATTTCTTTTGTAAACAAGATTAATCCATCAGTTTCGCAAATCATTTAATTGTCCCATTTTACTATTTCTTTCTGGAAATATCTTTTAATAGTTTGGTGTTTGACTTGTTCTGTTTGCTCCAGTTATTGGTGATGTGAGGGGAAGAGGCTTGATGCTTGGAGTTGAGCTAGTTACTGACCGCCAACAAAAAACTCCAGCCAAAGCTGAAATTCTGCGTGTCATGGAATTGATGAAAGGTGAACCATTTTTGTCCATGCAATGCTGGAAAGTTGTCATTTTGTTTAGCAAAGAGGCCTTGAATCTGTTGATTTTGTCTGGAGTAGTTTATTTCAGCCACTGCATCCTGATGGCATTGGCTTTTAGGATAGCTATAGCATCCAATGAAGCCAATGAGGTTCTGCAGTGATTTGAATCCTATACATATCTATCTTGTCTTAAAAGTGGTTTTTTCTCCATCCATCATTCTATAAATCGGATTCCTGATAAACCTGAATTCTTGGTGCAGATATGGGTGTATTAGTTGGGAAGGGTGGCTTTTATGGGAATGTTTTCAGAATAACGCCTCCTCTGTGCTTTACTAAGGAAGATTCTGGTGTGGTCTCGCTCAAGCCTTGCTGCAGCATGATTGATTTCTGTGGTAGCTAAAGTTATTAATCACTTTTCTAACTCCTTATCATCATTTTCTTTTCTGCAGATTTCTTTGCTGATGTAATGGACATTGCATTGTCAAAGCTGTGAAGCCTGATTCTGATGCTCTGGAAGCTGAATGGAATTGAAGTTATTTATCCATCTAGCTTTGTATATACCTCCTGGGAAGCTCTTTCTTGTGAACAAATAAGAGCTGTATTCTCGTAAGGAGCGGATGATGGGACACCACCTCTGTGGGGGGTTTCCTGTGAATAATAAGAGCTGTAGTCTCATAATAAGCTGATGGTGAGACACCACCTCGTTGTCTCTCTCTATCTCTCTATCTATCTATCTATCTATCTATCTATCTATCTATCTATCTTCCCTTCAGACCCATGTGTGTATGAATGAATGTTTTGCTATTCAAAAGTTTGCTTCTGTATCGTAAATCATTCATGGTAATAATAACAAAAATGGCTCTTATTACCTGTCCATGTCCATCTATTATCATTCATGCTAATGGTAACAAAAAATGAGAACGCAGTTGTGCATGTGGTTGTGGGCAATGACCATCTGTTCTCAATTTATAATGCAAAGATTGTGCACATTGTCAGGTCGGGTTTGGGTTGTATCTTTCATGACGAAGAAGGTTTCATCTTTTTTTTACACAATTCCATCATTGGATCACACAATAGCCGCTTCGAGATATCTGCAAGCAGATGATTGAAAGAGTTCGAGTGCTTGAGATCTGCGCAAGGTGCCATTCCAATGGTTTGATATCATAAAAGAAGATCAATCATTCTTATGAGCAAAAGATACAACCGAACCCTAGTTAGGTTTAAGCGAAAGATACAACCAAATCTTGGTTAGGTCATGGTTAACCAGCGAAGTCTGGGCTCGGTTGGTGCCACCTCAGAGAATGAAGTAATGGGGAGATGATAGTGTGTGATTACTTTTGAGTTCGTTGCATGTAGGAAGAAAATTGTAGAACAGGAATTTAGAACTTTAGGTTGACATTTTCATGACTTTCTCGTTCCAAGATCTCAATCTAAGCAGCGGCTATGATGGAAACAAACACTTGGGCTTCGTGGTATTCTTGTACCTTTCGTGGGAGCGAGACTATGAGGTTCACTTGAGAGCTGAAACTTTGCCTCGTATGACCAAAAGAAACTGTTGAACCAAATTCTATATGGCACCGACACATCCGACCCAATAAATCGCCCCATTTTTTATATGGCAATTTTCTATTTAATTAAAAAATATGGCATTGCCTTCGAAATACCCTCATTATATTAAATGACATGTCAAAATCTGATCGGTTACAAAAAGGAATTGAGCAAACAGAGTTTTCTATGACAACTTTTATTTCTTAATATAGATTAGCAGCAAGTTTATTTCCTCCTTCATATTAATAACATTTATTCCATCATTTTACTTCAATAGATTAAATCATAACCATTAATATGGTGACATTAAAATGAATGGGGGCAGTACGCGGGTGGCTTAGTGATTGAGATGGATGCATTGAATGAAATTTTAAGAGCAAACTTAGAAATACAATAAGTGACTGATATAGTATTTAACTAAAAATTAATAATCATTAAAATTCAACACCTCATTAGTGATAAACAAGGACAGTCACCTTCAAAAAGAATGACCCCACAACATTTTCTTTTTCTGAAGCATGATCTTAGAAGGTCAAACCCAAATCTATTCCAAATAACCAAGAGCCTTTAAGATGATCCATAACACTTTATAGAACGTTAGATATCTCCTTCATACATTTATTTCATAATAACAAAACCATGCAAGAAACCTATTAACCTGGGTAGGGTGACAGAATCACCACCTAAACACTACGTTGTGCAACCATGGGAAAGAAACTAAATCCTTCTCTCATCAGAGCTTCTAACGCTACAGTAGCCCCTCCAGTTGCTCACCTCTAGTAGGAGGCCACCATGGATGAGAAGTGAGCATATCTAGCTGAGACGGGGATCGGTCTGCGGTTGACCAGCCCCGAGAACCGGACTGCCGATGCGAAGAGGGACACAAACTCCATGGCTATCTGCCCAACCTCCTGAAACCTGGATAAGCTCTTCCTCATGATCACACCGAGAACTATGGAGAACGCAGCTTCCCAGTTCACCATTTTGCCCTGCTAAATTCTTCGTGGACCGAGTAGCGGGTGAGCTGGTTCATAAATGACATGGGATGGAGCCTCTTCTTCAGTCCAGGCAAGGAAACACCAAAAATGTGTGGCGGAAGAGGCACGTTTATTGCCTTAGCCGAACAGACGAAAATACCCTTGGGCTGGAAATCTTAGAATAAACCAGGTTGCTCTTTGCCGGAGGTTGAACCCTAACAAGAGTTGGGGCCCAGTTTGATAGAGGATTTTAGGTATTTTTTGATGACTTGTAGTCTCTAAAATAAATTTTTTTAATATACTTGATACTAAGATTCGTCGTCTCGGTATCGGACTCCATACCGGCGACATACTAGCACTGTATCAATACGGTATGAAGTCTTTTTGGCGTATCGAGTGTCGATATACCTTCTATACCGAATTAATACGGTACGATATAGCTCGTACCGCTTGATTTGGGCCGGTATGGCGAACCATGCCTGATACACTTGTAAAGTAAGTTTATTGTTGAGTATTATTGCTGCGAAATTTGGAACATCGATGTGGATGGCTTCCATAGACCTCCAAAATAATGGACAAAGGGTGAAAGCTCATCAGCTAGGCTTAGGCTGAGCCCTCCAATTCTTAGGTCAGTAAAAATTTTGTGAATAGAAAATAAAGGAAAAAGAAGAACAGAGTATATAAAGATAGAATATCCTCTAGCCCAGATTATTTTTCGTTTGTTGTTATTGTTATTTTTTTTGGAAAACTATTCGAACCTATTTATAGTTAGAGTCTGAATCTTCTAAAATTGTATCCTAACACACTCGAGATCGTACCGTAGTGGACTACTGATATGGCGTAACAACTCTAAAAACGTGCTACAACAATCTAGCATATGGCGAGATCATGCATATCTTTGAGACGATAGAAGCGGGAAGGCTCTATTCAGAATAAATTAGTGGTCGAGGTTGCGGAGCTGAGATGGAACAAAGTCGGCCTCAGAGGTTGAATGCTTCTGCTTTGCTTGGCTTGCCCTTCATATCTGATCAAGGAAATTGAGCCGAGCTGTCCTAGAAAATACAAGAGATAGGTGGGCATTTTAGTGGGCTAAAAATGCAATTTGGCCATTATGGAAGCACCACGTTAGAATTCCATCTGAAAAATCAATGAAGCAACAAATTAGTATTCTTTCATAAATTAGTTAAGCTATGAACTAATTCTTTTGACAAGCTGGGTTAACCTGGCAATGTTTGGCTCTCCATGATCCAAGTAAAAGCTCAAATCTAAGTCGAGGTTCATGCATAAATCTAGAGCTAGTCCCATCTTTCCATTTCTCCTAATTCTTTGCACATTCTGGGAAAAGAATGGAGCCAACCTTGAACTAGCTCGTGTCAATCATGTTCCTGGCCATCATGGTCATTTATCGCCAGACGGGTGATCCAAATTAGAACCGGTCCGGTTCCGTGGGAGACCCAATCTAAATTGGAGGGTATTTTCGGAATTAGGTATGCCGGAGGGGTATTGTGGTAAAAGATGGGGCTACTTTCGAAGGCGCTGATATAAGAATAATGGGGGTGGTTCTATATACACCCCCCCTATTGCTAAGGACACCCCCCAAAAACCAAAAAAAAAAAACCCAAACTAACCTTTAGTGTAATTACCATATTGCCCTTGAAATTTTCTCAGTACACCCCCCCTTCCTCCTCACTGCCGCCTCCTCCTCCTCCTCCTCCACCTCACTGCCGCCTCCTCCCCTCCCCCTCCTCCTCACTGCCGCCTCCTCCTCCTCCTCCTCCGCCTCCCCCATCACCCCTCCTCCTCCTCTTCCTCCCCCCTCCCCCCTGCGCCCGCTTCCTCCTCCTCCCCATCCCCCACCTCCCCGTCCTCCTCCTCCGCCTCCCCCCTCCTACCCCTCCTGATTCCCCGCCTCCCCCATCACCCCTCCCCCTCCTCCTCCTCCTCCTCCCCATCCCCCACCTCCCCGTCCTCCTCCTCCGCCTCCTCCTCCTCCTCCTCCGCCTCCCCCATCACCCCTCCGCCTCGTCTTCCTCCCCCCCTCCCCCCTGCGCCCGCTTCCTCCTCCTCCCCATCTCCCACCTCCCCGTCCTCCTTCCTCCTCCTCCCCATCCCCGACCTCCCCCCCCTCCTCCCCTCCACCTCCCCGTCCTCCCCCTCCACCTCCCCCTCCACCTCCCCGTCCTCCTCCTCCGCCTCCCCCCTCCTCCTCCGCCACCTCCTCTCACTCCTCTTCCCCCACCTCCCCGTCCTCCTTCCTCCTCCTCCCCATCCCCCACCTCCCCCTCCGCCTCCCCCCACCTCCCCGTCCTCCTCCTCCGCCTCCCCCCTCCTCCTCCGCCGGCGGGTGTTTTGGAGGGGAAGAGCGGGGTGGGGGGGGGGGTTTGGGGGGTGTAGAGAGCAATTTAGGTGAGGGGGTGGGAAGGGTGGGGGTAATTTAGGAATTTTTAATTTTTTAGGGGTGTCCTTAGCAAATGGGGGGGTGTAGAGAGTATTTAATTTTTTTTTAATTTTTGGGGGGTGTCCTGAGCAATAGGGGGGTGTATATAGAACCACCCGAATAATGGATGGGGTACATGGAAAGTAGCAGTACGGTCCTACCCTGTTTCTGGCCCTTGGATAAGTATCCAACGGTGAATAGAACGGCATCGGGGTTTGGATGATTCCTTCAATGATTGGTGTTTATTTTGTACATCGGGGACGCCCTCCCATATGCCTTCCCTTCCAGCCTGTCCCTTGGATTCGACGGGAACGGCCCCAGGGGTCCGTGGCCGTATCCAACTTCGCCGGGACCAAGGCCAGAGATGAACGGATTGGGGGTAGGGGGTGCCAACTTATAGTTATAGGCCAAGGCGAACTTAAATGAAGGCTTCCCACCGAGGCTTTTCAAGTGGATAAGGATTTATTGGAAGAAGCTTTACTAATTGAACATAAATTGAAGAAATTGGTGGCAGAAGCAGCTTTGACTTCTAAGGGAAAAGGATGGTCTCCTTGATTCAATTGGGAAACCCAAAGGAGGAGAACTCCAACTTTGGCATTTACTAAAGTGGGAGAAAAAGAGTCAAACCGCGACAAGATGTGACTCATATATATTGCTAATGAAACTGAAGCTTTTAACATGGTTTGGAGTGAAGTTGAGTACAATTTGGGCAGGTATTACCTATGTAAGACAGATTTTGACGGCTCATCTTATAGATATCAAGGATAATTCGGATGAATTCAAGATCAAAAAAGATAGCTGATGCAAACCATCTCTGAATTCAAGATAAAAAAAGATAGCTGATGCAAACCATCTCTTGCACGAAGGATTTCAAAGGAGCGTGTATCCTAGGTGCTAGGCATATCTACCAGCATGATTGTGGCGGATCACTTTAGAGAAGTAATATGGACCAATTTATTAGTTGTTCTGTTTGTTTTTCGTGATATTTTATTTTATAATTTTATTGGATGTATTCATATTAGACGTGTATGATACGTTCGTCTTATTAAAAAAAACAAAAGTTAAGCATTGAGAAAGATGTTTTTTCTAAATTCTAACAAAAAAGTTTTATAAATTAAAAAAAATGTGCAATCTTTTTTCAAGATTGAGAAACATGGCACCAATAAACAAGTTTTTTTCTTCCTTTTTTTTTTTGTTTTTTATGCAAGAATAAAGGCATTCACAAGCATTTGTAAGAAGCTAGAAGAGGATCAGAAAAATGAATGCGAGAGTTTTTGAAGTAATGTTGATATAGATGATGATTGAACATGGCATTAAAGAGGATCAGAAAAAACAAAAAAAAAACTTGATCAGGATCCCCCCAAAGTAATGATAAATAAATCAAATTCGATCTAAACTTTTAAGTATAAAATTAATTTCAAACAAAACTTGATCAGGATCCCAGCTCGTCTTCACCCTCACCCTCCCCCACCCTTGCCGCGAGTCACGAGCCACGGTTTTATTGGGCCACACTAGTTGCCTCGAGACCCATGGGATCCTTCGGCCGCACTTTTCCTTTAACCGAAGCCTTCTTAGGAATCATAACTTGGTAGGTGGCCGTGCACTAAAACCCAGAGAAGACATTCAAGAGCAAAATCTCCAACTGGCCCTGTTCCCACTCCGTAGCCCCTTACCAAGTAGGCGACAGCTGGGTTGAGGCCACTTGCTTTAGCCTTCCACATTTGTCCATTCCTAAATCTCCTTCACCGTCCATCCGCTTGTGGTGGGGTTGTCATCCCTTGGTGCCTTTGTTTCAACTTTCACCACATGCGAACCATGAATTAAACAACATGATTGCTTCTCCTCCCATGTCTTGTCTTCGGCTGCCAATATCACAGCAAGAAACAATTTGGGCGAGCAGAAAAAGTTAGGGTGCCTCTGTCTCCTTTTTTTGTCCTCTTGGTTTATCTGTATCTACACACACACACACACATATATTTGAGACCGATGAGTCCTAAACTTTTTTTTGCATAGCTTACTCATGATGACATAAAAGTTGTGGACTTTGGTTTTTGGAGCAACCATTTGTTGGGTCTTATTTTGTAGCAAGATGAAAAAAACTAAACAAGACTAGATCAATTAATTAAAGTGAAAGCTTGGGACAACCTCAAGCACTGTCCAAAGTTTTCTTTGGGTACCTCTGGCTCTCTCACAGGTTAGGCTCTTTGGCCAGGGACACAATGCGTCAGCTGAGATCGGCAGTTATGGTTTTGCCCGGCAAACTTGGTGTCCACCCCATGTTAATAAAGTTGTGATCATTTTTGCTCAGGATGTTATAAACTTGCATGACATTACGTACCAATACCAAATATGAGTGGCTCAGCTGTCTCCACTCAGGTTGGGAACAACTCTCGTGGTTGAAATGGCAGAACTGAAGCAAATATGGTAAAGCTCACTAACTTTTCTGTTCTTCTTGTGAATATAGACTAGTTTAAATTCACTGTTTATGAGGTGAGAATCTTTATTAGGATAGTAATCTAACGGGAAATATGAAGCCTATTGTATCATACTTATAACTATAGTTGTTCTCTATTTTGTAGTATTTGAAACATTAACTGCTAGTATTTGGCTAGTTCCAGTTGACAGTTTAGCTACTATATCACCTGCTTGAAGCCACCACTTTTTACTAGGTTGCAAGACTGCACCATGTTTTTTTCTGAGCTATACTTTAAAAAAGACTCAAACAAATTCCATGACAATACATCAACTTGATATAAATGATCCAACTGAGCTTTCAAGGTCCCCTGAGAATCACCTCTCCAGACACCATTCTCTTTCAACCACAAGCCAGCAATAATTTCCAAGTTTTTTAGCGCAAAGTTCCTTTCTAGTTTCCACTTTGGCTTGCTTTATATTGGCAGTTTCCTCTTTAACTAAAGGAAGATAGCCAAAAGAGATCAACTCGCTCTATGCACCGCAAACATGTTTTCAAGGAATACAGTGCATGGCCTCCTTCCTTTGCATTCCGATTTGCTGCAAGGGAATACTACACACACACACACACACACACACACAGAGAGAGAGAGAGAGAGAGAGAGAGAGAGAGAGAGAGAGCACTAAAAAGGGAAGAGAACATAAAACTTTGGCGATCACGATGGCTACAAGCAATTAGTGTTCAAGAGGATGTGGTGCTCTGTGATATCCCAAAAGTAATGGAGGTCAGCAGTCACTAGAGAATGGAACCAGACCATCCCCACACAAGGCCCCCAAAAAGGTAAAGGCCAGTCAAGAGCTCTCACCTAGCCAGCCTTGCACCACCTGTCACTCTGGCCTTATTCAACAATCATTATGATTCTGGATTTCTTATCTCCATGGATAATCATCGATTTATTTTTTCTTGCTCATTGTACTGAACCAACAATAAAAGGTATAAAGACTGAGCACTGCCCAGCCGCATTAATTAACCATCAATTAGTTAAAGATATAATTAATCAAGGACTCATGAGCATACTCATTGATTATTGCAGTCAACAATTTAATTCGGATAATGGTAAGATTCGACTGAATATATCGGCAACATGCAATTAACTACATACTTGTAACTAAAACCGCATGAAATAAAAAGAAAAGTGTCGTAAGTGACTTGTCAATGGAAGTGAGATCGGTGTTGCGAGAAAATTAATCTCAAATGAATTCGAGGAATAGCTAATCCATGGATCTAAATTTTAGATTTAATTAGACCCAAATTGAGATTGATTCCTCATATTCTAGATTACCCACTCTATATTTTGGAGCCATGTTGTTTTTTAATTAAACATTGCAAATTTTCAAGAAAAGACCAATGAGTTCTCACCTTTGCCATGGATTTAATTTTAGAACGTTTGAGGGGCTCTCTGTAGATTTTGTGGATGCTGTGAAAAGCAAGAGACGGCATTAGCTTCGTCCAGTTATTTCTCATTGGACGCATGCTATGTGCTGAGCTGGCAAGCAACAAAACCCCCTCCCAAAACCATCATCAAGCGGCTCGCTCGCGTAGTCGCGTGGCCTCGCTGCCGCTCCCCTCCCCCGCATCCAATCCATCCCCGTATTAGCCTCCGCGTTAGGCGGCCTCTCGTCCCCCGTGGTCCTTATCCACTTTATGCCCGTCCATCATCGATTGGACGGCCAGGGATCAGTCCCCAAGCCACGTCCGAGCCGTTACGTCGCCGAACTACCGTCAGGTAACCCGCCGCGTATCGGTCCGACGCCCAGGCTCGAAGCCTTGTTACGTGGGAAAGGGACAACCACGTGCCGACTTTAGGGAAGGAAAATTCCCTGCGCAAGGCGATCTGGGACGAGCTCCAGCTCACCATGAGACAGAATAACGGGATGGTACGGAGTCGAGACGGCAGGGATTCTCCAGGGGCATTCCGGGAAGGTTGAAGCTAAACGGTAAACCGAAAGCGGGGGCAGAAAGCGAACGGCGGCTCCCAAACTTTTTTTTGTTTTCAAATAAATAATCGAAAGTTCGAAACGATAAAAGCGGAGAGGAGAAAATAAAGAATCTAAAGAAATTACTCGATAAAATTTCATAAAAGAGTCCCCTTTCACTCTCTCTTGAGAAAAAAAAATAAAAAAATCGCTCATATTTTAGTTCAGAAGACGGTGGGGGGTTAATGGTTATGTATTTATTTGCTTTCCTAGCTAGCTCGCTTTCTTTGCTTCCGCCATTTCCCTCTGCCGCCATCCTCTCCAAATCCTAGGGTTTCCCGACGGCTCCGGAGGTCCCCTAGAGTTCTACAGAGCTGGATTGGGTTTCGCTCCTCCGGAGAATCTCCATGCGCCGCTGGCCCTGCGGCTTCGTGGATTAGCTCGCAAGCTCCGTCGGTCGGCTCTTGGAGGCGAGGGGGAGGGGGAGGAGAGAATTCTTGGATTCTTCTTGGGTTAGGGTTAGGGTTAGGGTTAGGATTTCTCTTTTGGGGCGATGCGGGAGGAGGCGAGGCTGGGGCAGGGGTGAGGCGGGGGGACGGGTTTGTTTAGATGGCGTTGGGAGATCTGATGGCGGCCCGGTTCTCTCAGTCTTCGGCGTCATTGTCGAACCACCTGGACGAGTTCTCCGGAAACCGGGAGGACGGGGATGCCGCCGGCCAGAGGAGGGATTCCGAGGCCGCCGCTGCCGGGGCGGCGACCACCAGCATGGCGTACCTGCCGCAGATCGTGGTGCTCTGCGACTTCAGGCACGAGGGGTTCGAGGATTGCATGCCTTCAGGGCCGTCGGAGAGCGGGTTGGTGTCGAAGTGGCGGCCGAAGGATCGGGTAAGTGGCTGTTTCTGTTTCTTTGCTATAATTTCTTATCTCCTTTTGAGGGAGTTCGTCATGCTGCCATGAGCTGCTATTTTTTGTATATTGGTTCTCTTCGGTTGAGAATAAATGCCATCTCTAGCTCTGTTGGTACCATAAGTTCCTATTCTTGAGCGAAATCCCTCAATTTAGGAGAAAATAGAGAACGACAAGTAAAAACAAAAGATAGGAGGAAAAAAAAAAAACAAAAGATAGGAAATATAAGTAACCGGTTAATATTTTCCTTCTTTGGAGAGCTGATTGTTTGGCGACCCAAGTAAGCTGCCCTGTTACATTAATTAGTGAATTGAGAAGTGTCGTCTTTTGCTAAATTTATGATGGCGATAGTTACTGGGAGCCAAGAAAGCGTATTCTTGCTAGGCTGTCTCTGTTTCATATGATTTCTTGAAGTAGTTGCTTAAGTTCTTGTGCTTAATGGATAAGGCAATGACAGGTCTGCACATTGCTTGAGCAGAGAGCTTTATTTCAGATGTATTCGCTCTATTAATAATGTCGATACCGTTGCAGGATCATAAGGTCTGGGTTAATATCATGTCTTGCAAGCAAGCACCCTTTATTGATGGTAACTTGACTGGGATTGATCCTACAACTGATCATGCTCTTCATATGTATTGAACTGTGCTGAGACTCATTTTATTTGATTAATTGGTTTTTGACTTCTAGAAGTATACTATGGCCAGCAATAAATTGTAATAAATATCTCGCACAAGAGACAAGCTTCCCTGGATATCCGAGTTTTTAGTCGGAGAAAGAGGCTTGTCGTGCAGTTGAAAGAAATTTATATTATCTCTATTACGCCATGGAGTTAAGATTGGCAACCCCTATCCTTGTATTCTATTATGGAAAATAATGGGATGCCATTTTTGAGGGTGATTACTGTTTATTTAGACATTTCAAAAGATTAGGATTGCTTTCTATATAGAACCGAGCGATTCTAATGGTCTTCGTTGAGGAAAAATAATATGTTTTCATCAAGATTAGAAGAAGAGGATGGAAAAAGATGGGCCCTTATGCTTATTAAAATTTTGTTATGATAGCATTGATCCTGCTTTTGCCTTTTTCAGGAGTGTTTTTCATCATTCATTTTTTCCCCCTCTTCATACATTTTATTAGTCAAACACATCTCAGGGGACTTATTTTTTAGTATATAGATATAGTGATTTGTAGACTGACATTTGTTTATTGAACATATGATATAGCTTGGGTTGAGGATCATGTGTCTCAAGCATAGGAAGCTTCTGGATGAACAGTTGAGTTCTACCCAAGCTTTGAAGTCTTGATGTTTGTTTCAGTTTGATTGAGCCCTTTTGAATTTCAATTTTGGCAGTTGAGTTCTGAATTTTGTAATTTCCGTAAAAAATCAAGACTTAAGGAAAATTAGAAAATAATATCACATATAATATGAAGCAAAATCATGAAAGATACAAAATTCTAAACAAGCTAAATTTTTAATAAAAACCAATAAAAACAAAAAAATATCGTCGCACATCAGCTTAAATTCCATTGCTTAATTATTTGTTAACAAATTGAAACATTAAAGAGACAACTCTGTATATAAGTATCTGTATGAGTAAAATATATGAAAGCAAAACTGCATTATTTATTTGCATACTATTTCTAACTTGATATAATGATTATTATCATTGCAAGTTACAGATTAACTTCAAAATTTTATCTCTGCACTCCAATTGAGTTCTTTGGTCTTTTCAACTAAAAATTGCTTGATGGTATTTTGGCTTGAGGAAACAAGAAATCAATTTGATGTTTGCTCTATTGGATGTTAGATGAAGTCAGGGTTTTGGATCTTCTTCTGACCTAAAGCAGCCATCAAAGATAAACTTAAGAAGGAAAAAGGTCCATTGCGCAAATAGTTTGTGAAGAATTCAAGGAGCATAGCAGAATTAACCATTTCATGATTAATTCTATTTGGCTAGGATGAATTCTAGTAGAAGAAATATCAGTTTGAAAAGAAAACACTAGTGACTAGGTGTAATTCACATAGAAGAGTAGTATCGCTATGTGAGTCAATCTTTTGACTAAAAAAAAACTATGACAAAATTGATGTCAAATACCTAAATTTACTCAAGGAAATGAAGAAATGATATATAAATGACACTAACAAGTCAATAACTAATAATTATGTTATCGACGATTAATTTTGGCTTTGTATGGAATGGCCAATAATAGATTTTCACTGTCTAATTTCATGTGAAACCAACTGAACGAATCAAACTCAGAATTTGCAGCAAGTTTTGGTTCAAGTTTGGCTAAATAATCTATTTTGGCCTTAGTAGATTGATTCATGTTGAAAATTAAGATGTCTTTTCTAGGCTTGATTTCCATGGCCAATACGGGCTCGGC
Organism: Phoenix dactylifera; assembly: GCF_051530095.1. Lineage (NCBI taxonomy): Eukaryota > Viridiplantae > Streptophyta > Magnoliopsida > Arecales > Arecaceae > Phoenix > Phoenix dactylifera. Next base: position 29,204,002 of record NC_143197.1, read on the forward strand.
TTTGATTTGGAGGGCCTAGTCCTATCATTTTTGGAAGCTTTTAAGTTTCTTGGTCCATATTCCGAGCTTAGATTTTAATTGTTTTTTTTAATTTCTATTGCAAATTATGGAAGACTATCACTTAGTTTGACTTGCATGTGGGTGATTGGAGTACTTTTCGGGCTTGCCCATCATTGATCTAGTTAGCATATTGGATCTTGGATCTTAAATCGTTATTTCTTGCCTTGTGCACTTGTCTTGCTGCCATGATGTGAACAATCATCTTCTATTTTTCTCTTTTGATCCTACCCAGGAAATAAAGAATCTTGACCGTGGGACTTGAGTAAAAGAATGAGGAGGAGGAAGAAAAGTAGACCATTTATTTATTTACTTCTTTATTTTTGGTAGTGTGAGTAGACTATTTATTGGATGATTAGTCTTGAAGGATATATTGATTTTTAACTATTAAGAGGAGTTGTTATTTGTTTTAGATAAGAGGGGATATTGCATCCACTTTTCATTACCAAGATGAGAAACACATATACCATATAATAAAATAAGAAAAAATAAGTTAACCAAAGGAACTATTAGGAGAATATGTGTATCTTTTCTTAACAAAATATGGTCCCAGTCTATAGACATATATTGTAAGTTTTCTTTGATACTACTTGATTTTCTAATGCCTTCCTTTGTAGGCTCATTCACCGATCTCCTATATCCCACAAAGCGACATAAAAGTTGATGCTTCAAGCTCCTTTATCTTATGCTCATGGTTTGTCTTTGAACTTTTTGAAAGCACTTCAGATTGGCCCAGTGGCTCTATTCAACGAATGGATTGTAGATTCCATTTGCTCGTGGCGTAGTACTTGACATCATCTTGATGATTAGGTTTTATTGCACTAACCTCCTGTTGTTTATGTGGCATTGACTATGAACTTTCAATGTGGATGAAGGTACGGTTGTTGACATGTGCTTATGTTTACACCTAAATTTAGGGACTGCAGACATCTTATTAAAATTTTGGTGATCAACATGAGCACTATGATGGATAGAAGTATGTAAACCCAGGATTTTGTTTTGGCCCACCAGTTGGTATTGTGGTCTTTAAACCATGTTGATGTTGCTTTTCTCTTATCATCAATAGATCTAGTTTGGCTAGTTTAATGATATGGCATTCTCTAATGATTACTCCAATATCGAGATGGTATATGGCATGCACAGCTTTGAGGATTGAGGAAAGGTGATGCAAGGTTAGGATGAGGGCCAGGGGAAGCAAGGGTTTTGCTCATTTGGTTGTGGAAGCATGTGGTCTAAGGTTGTTTAAAGTTAGAAGACAAGTCAAGGTTTGAACTGCAAATGAGACATGTTGAGTCCTCTTCTACCTCAGGAAGGAATTTGTATTGTCTATTTAGCAAGAAAACAATAAGTACGTACATTTTTAAAAAAATTATGCAAGTAGATCTATCTCAAAAGAAATAGCTGGTATCTTATTGATCAATCACTTGATTTGACTGGAGTTGCGTTGGCCTCCAAAAGGGTTCCTTGTGTCTTTTGATGTTGCATTAGTTTTAAGAAGGATTTTTTTCTCCTTTTTTTGAGTTGTACTCGAAGGAAACTCTTAGAGTTGCACCATAATGAGGGTAGAGTCACACCAACAAAGAACACTCGGATAAAGTTTCCAAAGTTCAAAGCTTCATTTACTTTTTATGAAAAGTGACGAGCATGTATGATCTTTATCATTTCTTAAGGCCCCTTTTATCAATTGGACTCATGGTGGTGTCTAGACCTCATCTACAAAAAGCCGTAGAAGGAAAGGATTCAAGCAAATTTGACACCCTAAGGTGATTTTATGACATTTGGAGCCTTTGAAGACACTTGTAACACCCCTAGAATCAACGGATAGCTATATGTTGCCTCAAATAAGTTTCCTACCTTGTTTAGGACTAAAAGAATAGTATCTTAACTAGGGTATGCTATCTCGATACCGGGCTCCGTACTGGTTCCACTCTATCACTGTGTCGGTACGTCCGGTGCGGAGGCCGGTTTGGCGTACCGACACTCGGTACGCCTCCTGTATCATATACGAGTACCGATCTGGTATGGTATAGTATGCCTCCTATCGTCCGGTTTGGTACCATATGGCGTACCGTGATCCTAATTTTGATGGTTGGTCTTGAATTGTCAAATCTTCTAATTGAGCTATCAAAATTCATGATTGCTTTTGCATCACTTACACGACTTTGGTATTTTTGACCTTATTTTTAACTCTAATTGATGAGATCAGGGGAAGCTAATTGGATGTGGATCAAATGGAAGCGGTTTGGTCCCAAAATTTTCCAGGATTGACTAAAGGAATACTATGCCCATATCTTCTTTCACTAGTTGTAGGTGCGCTTATTGCCAAAATTTATGACAATCTTTCATGGTTTCTATTATTTGTAAGTGAAATAGTGTTTGGCAAGAGTAGAGGTTTAAATGCTAAATTAGAATCATGGAGGAAATTCCCTAAAGGATGAGGACCTAAAAGATAGAAGAACAAATGTAGAGTCTTTCAAATGCAGTTTCATGGAAATAAATTGAGGCTATATGTATGTTGAATGATGAAAGATAACCTAGACCTAAAGTAGAGAGAGAGAGAGAGAGAGAGAGGAGAAAGATGAAGACATTTCTACTAATGGTGTAGAGTAAAAGTTTTTTGGATGATGTGGAGAGGTGTTTTATGGGAAATGTGACTAATGAATTTCTTGGTGATTTACCGGAAAATTTTAGAGAATGATCATAGGAAACTATGTCGTAGGAATCAAAATATTGGGAAATGAAGAGTGTCAATGCAAATGAGATTGTTGCAGCTAAAATGAGAAGCTAAGATGGATGTATAGTAATTAGGAAGCATATAGTGAGAAACGAGCATGTTAGAGGGTTTACGGCACTTGGAGACAATCAAAATAATGAAATGCCCATCAAGATGGTATAGGTATGTGGTGAAAATCTGACAAGGCTTTTGTAAACAGAGGTGCTTGAATTTGCATTGAAGGCTATCTTAGCTGACACTGATGGGAGTTTTGGCAAATAATTTCAAAAAAATTGCAGTGGCAGTGGAACACCAAAGCTAGTCCTTAACAGGAATATGCTTTACGAGGGTTCATCACATACAAAGCTTGATAAATTTGGTTATTTCTATTTGGATTATATATATATATATCTACACTATATTAATAAATGAGGGAGGAATATGCCATTTTATGTTCCACTATCAAATTTTGTGACCAGAATAACCCTAGTTTCTCTCTTCACGAGTATCTCCAAGAAAGAAAAAATGACTAAGGTGGTTAGATATATAATTCATGCACACCTCTCTTTGTTTATGTGCTTTTGTTTAATCTACACTCTTATCTGCATGATTTCTCCTACACATCCCACGCTAGTTGAACTCTATTTTAAAAAAAAAGCTATCTCTCACTGCATCCCCAATACATTGGACTCTTTAAATTTTTTAAAAATTAACAAAAACATCAATGCTCTTTCTCCAGTCCACATTTTTATCAAACTCTTTTTTTTAATAAAAAAATATTTTCTTAACGTGAATTGCATTTGTCCGGTTTCTAGTATATGCATGCATGTATGCCTGTACATATGTATATATTTGTAGTCATGGCTGCACATGCTTTGTGTATCATGACGTTATGTCCAGCTTAACAGAGAGAATTTTTAATTTACTGAAATATTGAGCTTATAATGCATGACTTTACCACTGTAATTTACAATATCTTAGTGATTGGTTATCTCTGTTTCTCTCCACCATGCTGTCATGGAGATAAACTTGGTCCTCTTTAGTCTTTAATGGATTATAGCCATTGTATTTCAAGCTTTCCTTCTTTGAATCTTTACAATACCTTTTAACCAACTCTTAGTGTTACCCAATCTAGATGGAGTCCATAAGTCTGTAGCATTATTTTAATTGATTTTAATTTTTGAACTTCCATATTTGATTGACTATGAGTTTGTAGTGCAGATGAAGACGGAATATGTGGCACTTGTTTTATGTTTAAATATTGGTGTTGATCCACCAGATGTAATAAAAATCTCCCCTTGTGCGAGAATGGAGTGCTGGATAGGTAAAGTCGGTTACTACCACTAGTTTCTTGTTACTATCAATATATCTGTATTCTGTTCTATTGCTGCTAATTTTTATTATTAGTGTCTTCTGCTACCATCTTAGATGAGTTAGCTTCTTAATGTTTTACAATGAGTTTTTCACCTTAAAAGATTTTATTAATATGCATCTCCTTTCATTGTCACATTTTAGAAAAAAGGCAGACTATAGACTACAACAAGGGCATCATTAAAAAATTGCTGCATATTTGCAGCCCTGCAACTCTCCACCCCCCAACCCAAGAAAAAAAGGTTCTGCATGTTGTGGGTTTGCATGCATGTGTGCACACGTGCATGTCTCTGCGTAGTGTCTATAGCTGCATCTTTATGGTCCAAAACACATTTTATCATGAAACCACAAAATCTCTCTATTATGTGTATGCTATTATGCTTTTTTTCACAGTAAGCCAGAACATTATATGGTCATCGTTAATGACGTGTAGTGTTCCTAACCCCACCCCTTCACTTCGATATCAAATTTATGATCCTAGCACTTTGGGATTGTATGATATTTATGCATTTCTAATAGCATTTGTGTTTACTATATGATAGTAAATCATTTGAAATTATTGCTGGAAATATTTCTGTCATGGTACGCCATACCGTACTGAACCAGGCGGTATGAGCGTACCATACTATACCGGTTTGGTACCGGTACACGGTATGGATGGTGTATCGACGCTTGGTATGCCCAACTGTTCAAAATTTGCTGAACATAGATAATTGCAAAATAAAAAAATAATGCCATTTTTTTCACAGTAAATAATGGGATCAGGTTTGCTTCCGATTGGATCAAGGATTGTGGTATGTTCTAGGGTTTTCTCTGATGTATTCTGTGCAAAAATGGCTTTAATGATTTCTAGATACAACTGATTGATTGATCGATCGAATCTTTAATTAGTTTCCTGAGGTGATTCCTTGTTTCCCACATTTTAATGTTGTCAAATCCATATGAACTTGGCTTAGAGAGCACCAATAAATCAAGCTCTCAACACTGGTGATGCATGACTAATTGGTTAATGACCTTTAATAAGTGGAAACAAAATTCCTTGTTAAAATTTTGAGATGAGTTTGTATGGATTATTTTATGAGATTCCCCTTCTTGTCAAGGAGATTCAAGTGATTGTATTTCTTGTCCAATGGCAAAATACTACCTTGGAAGATTGCATCTAGCTTTGACAAGCGAGGCACATTGCTGAAGACAGTTTATTAATTCACATTCCTGGAATGTCGATGGATGATAAATTCTTTGGTTGGGTGGGTGTGGGTGAATTAATCTAATTTAAAGGTTTCTTGAATACATAAGATACGTTTTTTAGAAAGAGAACTTTAATATATTAACCTGCAAGTTGTCCGGTAGCACTATATTTTGACCTTTCTATGTCCCAAGAGATGCCATAGTCTCAATGAAGGTTACTTTATAAGAACATATCCACATAAATACCTCTGAGAACTATTATTGTCATTTTTACCTTTAAAAGGATCAACATTATTTTCTTTCTGCATGATATCAAGGAGAATAGCCTAAAAACCAAAATTATCTTTTCTTAGATATCTATGGTGAAAACATCGTGTCATCATCCCTAGATTGGGGAAAAGATTGAGAGAGTGAGGCATTTAACTAGTAAGTGGTATATGAAATAATTTTTTTAATTGATTGCTTTGTAATTTATGTTTCTTGCCCCTAAAATAAACAAGGTAATTTGCTTCCTTGGTAAACACCTCAAATTTTGGGATCATTGTTGCTCTTCTTCATCGGCAAATGTTGTGATCCAAGCAAAAGCACTTGCTTAAATATGTTCTAGCCTATGGTGATCTAGTATATGGTATAAATGAATGTAGCAAGATATTGTTGTTTCTGGTTGCCTGAATAAAAATTCATTTCATTAGTTTGGAGAAAAAGCTTAGATTGAGAGACTCTGGCTTAGGTTTGGTCCACCTTCTTAGGAAGCACTAGAGTTGTCATGCCCATCGGCCCCATCCCACTACCATATTGAAAATAAAGTGAATGCAACAATCTAGAAACCCTATTGAACACATTAATTATGCCTAGGCTTGCCTTTCATTTCAAGTAGTTAACAATCTCTTCTAAGTCTCAGATTGTTATCACCGAGGTTTATTGTACCAGTGCATACCGATTAACCGTATCATCTCGATATCGAGCCAGTATACAGTACGGAGGGTGTACCGACACTCGGTCATGGTGTGCTCTCCCGACCCGAGCTGGGCGATACAGGGCATACCGTATCGTACCTATTTGGTACCGGTATCCGGTACAGATGGCGTACCGAGTATCGGTATGCCAAAAAAAATTATGTATCGTACCGTACCGACACTGTGCTAGTGTAACACTGGTACGGGATCCGGCACTGAGACGGCGAATCTTGCACTCGGTACACCAGACCAGCCTCAATACATGACATATTGACATTGTAATAGGATGGTACAGATCTGGTGAACCTTAGTTTTCACCTTACTTCTTGTGTTTTCTAGACCATTCTCATAATCTTGCCTTAATGTGGTTCAACAGCCCGTTATGTTTTGATTTATATGCATGACACACTACATTTTTTTCTTGGAATTTTGTTCCACTACCATGCCATTGGTGGTCTTGTCTCTTTGATTTCGCACTGGATTGTTCTTAGATTGCTATCATTTTTTTTGCTATAGCATTACTCTGTTCCTGGAGTCTTGCTGTCGGTCTTCCTATCTGACATAACCATTTTGGTTGGCCCTGCTCTATTCATCCACTCTTCATTTACCTTCAGCTTGAGCATCGCCATGTTTTTATTTTTTTGTGTGTTTTGAACTTTTGGCAGAAACATCCTTATGTGCCACCTTAAGATTCTTGCAGCTTTGGGACTGTTGTGCACCAACTCCTTGTGCATCAGCAATATCTAAAGATGCTTCATTTTCTTGAGGTAACTACCATGAGATTTAGCTACATTTCTTGCCTTGTTTGGCAACCATAGTTGGCTAATCTCTCTTTGATGTTTTCATTTTAATAGTTTTGTTTGCATCTGCTCAAGGTGCTTCATATTTCATTAATGTGCTTGTTGATAATTGGTGTCATCGGTCAGCTAGCTTGCTTTGCTGGCAATCACATGCTGGCTGTTTCACCTTCACCAACCTTGTTAGGCAGGATTTCTACTAAAATGATTTACATTTAAAGTTTCTTTTTCGGTTTTTTGAGTGTTACTTGAGATTTTATAGAGAAGTTGGTCCCATTCTCTCCATTTTCTTTAAAATTGTCTTCATTGTTAGGTTTGCTTTACAAATTTAGATCATGTGCCGCATTGGGCCTTGTCGTGTGGCAACTCTGCAGCTTTTGTTTTGTTAACTTTTCTGATGCATCTGTGCTATCATGGCAATTCCACCATAGCCTTGTGTATTCTATTTTCATCTTGGCCTAATTTATTTTCTCTGCAGTGTGCAGTTTGCCCCATAATCAGTCATATTCTCACAATATTTGCTGCACTGCTTGTCATGATTTTCCTTTTCTTTCAACTGTTGGATCTATTGTTGGCCTGTACTTCTTGTGGCAAATGCTTGATTTATTCACTACCTAAGTTAGGAGAGGAGCAGGGTTGAATGAGGGTGCTAGAGGAAAATTAGTGGAATAGCTTCTTGCTTCTATGCCATGACAGCACATACATGATGTGTCTGTCTAATTATGCACCACTCAATCTTTATGATACTTTACGTTTCTATGTTCTAAGATTTGCAAAGCTGATCCAAATGTTTTGGAGAATGCGTGATGCTTACGGTTATGGTTGGCAGGTTTGCATTTGGGTGCTTTTTGTGCACCCATTTGTGTGGTGTCTTTCTTAGTGTGTGAGCCCTTTCTCATCTATCGAATCTGGTTTTACATGCCCTAGCAAGATTTCACAAGCAATACAACTCTTTCTCCTGATGGTTCATTTTGACTCTTATGATTAGTATTGCAATCATATGGATAATGACTTCAGCACTTGTTTTCCTGCATTTCTTCCTTGGTTGATTTCCTAAAGGATGAATGGTTTTTATTTCTTCTTGGCTTGTCAGATCCTTCTTCTATGGCTGCTCCAAAGGCTCTTGAGACAATTGGAAAAGCCTTGCATGCTCAATATGAACGATGGCTACCTCGGGTAAGGCTTGTTCAATCTTGTGGTATGCTATGTTATTATATTAACTCGTTTATGCAGTTAAGAGCTGTCAATGTGTAACAGGCTCGATACAAACGTCAACTTGATCCTACTGTGGAGGAAGTGAAGAAGCTTTGTACTACCTGCCGCAAATATGCTAGGTCAGAAAGAGTCTTATTTCACTATAATGGACATGGAGTACCAAAGCCTACACCTAATGATGGAATTTGGGTTTTTAATAAGGTCTTATCTCTGATTTTAATCACCTATTTTTATATTGTTATATTTACTCTAGGACAACTGTTTAAAATGTTATTTTTTTTCACTCTGTTTCAGAGTTATACACAATATATTCCATTGCCTATCAGCGACCTTGATTCTTGGTTGAAAACACCATCAATATATGTTTTTGATTGCTCAGCTGCAGGGATGATTGTCAATGCTTTTATGGAGGTTTGCTCTACTTACTAATAACTGTCTCGAATGGTTAAATTTATAATTTTTCTGTGGAAGCCTTTATTGCATTATTTCATGATATTAACATTCTTTTTTTGATGTGGGAACTTGTGTTCTCATATTTTTTAGCGCATAGAGTGGAACTCTTCTGATGCATCTGCTTCATCAAAGGACTGCATTCTGCTTGCTGCCTGTGAAGCACATGAGACTCTTCCTCAGAGTTCCGAATTTCCTGCTGATGTGTTCACATCCTGTCTAACAACACCTATTCAAATGGCATTACGTTGGTTAGTCTCTTCCTTATGCTTTACTCAATTGCTATGCACCAAGTTCTCTAGAAGAGCATATGAACCATTTCTGCAAGTGGGTGCTCTTTGGCAGTGCAACTGGGTTATGCTTTTCCTGTTTTATCATGTCTTGTTGTTACCATGTTCTATTTTCTGGAGTGTCGGTCATATTGCTGTCACCATGTATGGAGCTTCTTTGTTGCTTATTCCATGCCTTTTACTTGGTTGCTTGAACCCTACTCTTGGTTACTAGAAGCTACTTTTATGGTCAAACTTGATCTATGCCAGCCAAATATTAAGTACATAATTATAGCAGCATGTACAACTTTTCATAATGAGAACCACTGCTTGTTGTCGTTATGATTTAAGATTGTTTTCTTTTATTACTTAGGTTTTGTTCTCGCTCGTTACTTCGTGATTGGCTTGATCACTCTCTCATAGACCAGATTCCTGGTCGCCAAAATGATCGAAAAACACTTCTGGGGGAACTGAACTGGATTTTCACTGCTGTCACTGATACAATAGCATGGAATGTATTACCTCATGGTATTAGATCATTTGATTATTGTTATGCATTTTCTACATAATTTTTCGAAGGAGTGAAATGTTGATATGTAAATGACAATGTGCAGATATTTTCCAGCGGCTATTTAGGCAAGACCTGCTAGTTGCTAGTCTCTTTCGGAATTTCTTACTTGCTGAGCGAATAATGCGAGCTGCAAATTGCTCTCCAAATTCATATCCATTGTTACCATCGACTCATCAGCATCATATGTGGTAGCCACATGGAGCTATTAGCTTTGTATAATTAGACATCAGTCCTTATTTTTTCTTTTCTTATTAGAGTTTGCACATTTCAGGGATGCATGGGATATGGCGGCCGAGATTTGTCTCTCTAAACTTCCACAATTAATTGCTAATCCAAATGCAGAGTTTCAGGTTTTGTGATATTAAGATACTTGCAGCATTATGAATGCAACTGCCATTTATCTTTATAGTATGACCATCAAATGTTAAACAGCGTTGTCATGTTTTATTGCTATGATGTTTGCTGACATTTCTTATTTTCTGTATATCAGCCTAGCCCATTTTTCACAGAACAATTGACAGCTTTTGAAGTGTGGCTCGACCATGGCTCTGAACACAAGAAGCCGCCTGAGCAGTTGCCTATAGTTCTTCAGGTGAGGCACTTATTTGCTTTATTTGATACATATTTGCTTTCTTAATGGGATGTTTTTCATTTTAATCAGTTTTGCATAATGCTTTTCTACTCTCAAATGGTTATTAACGTATTAATTGTTCATGGTATTAATGATCAAACATGGTGCTAAACTATCTTAACATGGTGCAAAAGCAAAATGGATCAACTTAACATAATATAGTGGATTTGTGATGGTTTAAGAGGCTTGTATTAAGGTAGCATTATAGCAACACTATGAGTTAATGAGCAGAGGTTACAGCAATATTACTGCAAAATTTAAAAAACAATGCAATCTTTTGACGGGATGACAGGCTTGTAAGTGAGCTGAGATTGTACCCTAAGGTTGATCATTTAAGAAGAGAAAAGATTGTGCATTTGAGCTGTGATGGTATTGCAAGAAGCTGCACTAGTTTAAAATTATGGAAGTGGCACGTGCCAGTGAAAGCAACTAGGTAGGTGACAGATCTAGGTGGATGGGTCAGAGCCTTGAGCTGTTCAAATTGTCAAGATGACTTCTAGAATTGTGAAATTGATAATGTGGGATGGTAGATCAATGAGTTTTATGACTTGAAGTGGCAATGGGATTCAATGGCTGAAAAAGTCAGCTGGAATGTCAGTAAGCTGAGCCAGTCAATCTCAATATAAACCAGAAGGTGAATTATGGAGCATCATTGCTACACTATAATTCCCTGGTGCCAAGTATTTACATGTATTCTTTGCATCCCTGAGATGCTATTGGTAGCAGAATAGGTTAATTACCTAGAAAATTGCAAGAAAAATTAAAGGACTAATGTCACAAG